>NC_089587.1:90901384-91081384 GCF_019320115.1 Miscanthus floridulus | reverse complement strand
GTTCTCAACTTAAATAGTGAGTCTTAAGACTCTCACATAGACAAGTTGAGAGGGAGAACCGGGAGGCCACATGCGCGCGCCGCCGCCGCCGAGCCGTGCTGGGCCGTGGCCTAGCCTGGTTTTGTCGCTTGGCCCAACCGAAACCCTAGCCGTCGCAGCCAACTCCCACCGTCCAACCACCCTGTCCAGGTTCATTCCCCCGACAGGGCCTAATGGACAGATGGGGAACGGCGCGGCTATAGGGGGGCGCCCCTATCCGGCGGCGGATAGACCCGAACCAGTGACTCTTCCTCTTCATCCTCTCCGCAACATATGAGCGTTGAGCTATTTGTCTGCATCTCCGGCCGGAGTTCCCTGCGCGCACAGGGAGCTTTGGTAGCAGGCCTCCGGAACTTCCCCCGTCAAGCGTACCTACACGGGTAGGCGGGGAATCAAGTTTTTGGGGAGCATATAAGTCGTAAATTGACCAAATGTTCAACAATTCAAAAATTTGATAGATCTTTTTCGGCTGCTAGTTTTGCTGCGTCACTAAAACCACCACCATTGAAAGATGATGGATCCAACTATAAAGTGTGCCGTGCCCGTTCCAAGCTGTGGTTCACTAGTATGCGTTGTGAGCATGTGATCAAGGGAAAACGCATTGAACCTCCTTTCTCTCATGAGGAGGAGATTAAGTTCAATGAGGTAGATAACTTGTTCATGGGGGCTCTCTTCAGCATATTAGCTCACTACAGCAAAAAGCATTTCTAGGGGCGGTTGTAGACCATTTGTAGGGGCGGTTTGCCCAGCCGCCCCTACGCAAGGGTCTCTACAAATCATGCATTTGTAGGGGCGGTTCTCAGGCCGCCCCTACAAATCGATTTGTAGGGGCGGCTAGTGTTTTCAGCCGCTCCTATAAATATATTTGTAGGGGCGGCTCTTATTACCAGCCGCCCCTATAAATAGATTTGTAGGGGCGGCTGTAGTACCAGCCGCCCCTACAAACAGGTATTTGTAGGGACGGTTCAATCTAGAACCGTCCCTACAGTACGTTTTCCCGTAAAAAAAAATCAAAATTTCAATTCAAAATCACTTTGCCGAACGTCCCACAACAACGTTCCGAACAGCTTTCGCGTTGCCGAACGCCCCGTGACTAACGTTCCAAACCGCGTTCGCGTTGCCGAATGCCCCGTGACCAACGTTCGCGTTGCCGAACACCCCACGACCGCGACTACAAGCATAAGAGTATTCTATAAACTATAATTACAAGTCCAATTCACATGAATATATACAATCCATCATTAAATATACAAATTCCAAACACATTGTTATCAACATCCTAGAGCTAGCCTTTCAGTCTCACGAAGGTGTTGGTACTGAGGATTTGTACCTAAGTCAGACTCTCGGTCATGGTAGGCGCCTCTGACGTGTACAATCTGGTCCAATGTGAAGTTGCAAAGGTCGCCGATGAGCTCTAAGAGTTGGTCATCCTTGTATGGGTCTCTTTTCATTCCTTTCTCTTCTCTCCACTACAAGAAAACAAGTTTCAGTTTAGTATTTCATACCATTTACAAAGTTTTTATACTATGGGTGAAGAGGTTCAAACTTACCCTTAAGGGGTGTCTCCTGTAGGCACCGGTGTTACCCATCATAGAACATATATAGTATCCACAATGTACACTCTCAGGCTTCTGCTTGGGGCACTGTGTGTTTTGCATATGAAAATGTTAAGTAATGCTTTTGACAGCCATGTAACGAAGTACTAAAGAAGTAAGTTACACTTACCGCACATAGTGTTTTTATAGCTAGCTTTTTCTTCCTTGCTGGATCATGCCTTCCATGATGATTAGTGACATAGAACCTAAATGCCCTGTTTGAATTATTTTAGCAAATACAACTTGTTAGTATCCAAAAGTGAACGTTACAAGTATGTATACAAACATATAAGCTAATGAGGATTGTCGATATGTATACGTCTTGAGAATCGATATGAAGTCTTTGTATGTCACTGTGTCCTTATCTAATGAATCAAAGACCCATGCCATGCTCCTCCCGACGTCGACGGCTATACAAATCCAGTGGTTGCTGCATGGATTAAATCATAGAACTAGATAAGCCCTTTTGCATCGAATGAAATATATCGAACAAAGCTTTAAGTATAGAGTTGAGCTTACTCGAAGTTGTATGGTAGCCATATAGTAGAGTGGTGTTGGAGATTTTTGAAAGCCAAGGCAATGTATGCCGCAACCTTAAGGGACTCTTCCCTTAGCTTCGCACTACGGATGCGCTCTTTCTCCCAAAAAGTCTTTGCAGCTGCTAGCTCTTTGACATCCAGTGTCCACCGTTTAGGGTAATTAAAATTTGTTTGGGCTATAGCTTGAGGGTCTACATACCCGGCTTTCACACTTGGCATTTGTTTGACAATGTGCACTTGCATTCTACAAATCACGGTGTGGGTTAGTTACAACAAAATTCAAAGATTACATTCATATCATATCGGGAGGACAAGGACTTACAGGCACCACGTGCGAATTAGATTCATCTCCATTTCTCCCAGGTGAAAGCACGTGTGCATGTCATTGAAGTCAAAGATAATTTTCCCGGCTGGGCTTCCAAATGTGCTGGTGGGAAAGCATGCTTGTATGATATCTATGCTCATTGGGAGAACACGCAAGTACCAATCATGGAACCTTCTCATTCCAAGTGGTAGGCGCTGGATGTCCCGGTTTGGTAGGAAGGGCTTGCCTCTTTCATATTTTTTCGGGCAATCCTTTGACCATTCGATGGCATCAACATTTGGATACTGCTTTGCAATTTGGTGAAGTTTGCTACTGATGGCCTCCTCAGAACCCCGTGATGGGACTTTTTTAACTTGGTTTTCAGGCTTGAACTAATCATGGGAATACCACTTGGACACCGACGAGACGTCTTTGATTGGAACATAAACTGGCCTTATGTGGATTGGAATCTTCTTTCAAAGTTCCCATTCAGGCACGTCCTCATCTTCTTGTGCATCACCTTCTTCAGGAGGCACTCGTTGTTCATGTATCGGTTGTGCTTGTTGAGAAGACTGTGGCATCTCATGATGCACTTGCCCGGTATGAGCTGGAGAAGGTTGTGGTATCTCATCAGGCACATGCTCGATAGGAGACGGGGAAGAATGTGGCATCTCAGGAATGTGGGAGTCACAAGACGTTGAAAATATCTCCCCGGCCTCAACAACTCGCTCTAAATTTGGGAGAGAGAGAGGCAGCGAAGAAGCAGTCAATATAATGTCCCGTTTGTGCCAGAGGATGAACTGCCCCATAACATCTCCGAGTAACACCAGCCCCTCGGGAGTTGCATAGTCTATCCTCCACTGCATGAACTCGGGCTTCACTGTATGCACCTCGACCCTAGTGTAGTCCGTCGATATCTTATTATTGTGGTGTAAGCCACCGGGAGGATGTGCAACACCCATTGCCACCTCCATCACAGTGTTCTGCCGGCTGCTAAGAAACACCAAGGTGCAACTAGTAGGTTCCCGTATGAGATCGACTGAGGTTGTGGCCGTAGTGGAACCTTGGCTGCTAGGAACTTTCGGAGGGCTGGTAACTAATGCAACTTCTTCCGGTGGCGTCACTAATATACGTGGCTCCGTAGACATTCCTTGCTCCTCTAGCACCTTCGCAACTAGAGCCTTCACTTGGAGCTCAAGACTAGTCTTCCGGTCTCGGCCATGTTTCTTGTACATGTGCCTGTCCTCTTCAAATCCTTGCTTCCAGGTCATCCTTTTCCCTAGCCCCCTGGTGCGGCCTGTGTGCTCCTTGTTTCCCAAGCCAAGGCTAAGCTCGTCCCTCTCTCTAGAAGGATTGAATGAGCCCGTCTCTTTGTCTTCAGCATATTTTAGTATCCTTGATACCACCTCTTGGGTCTCTGGCTTATCAAACTTAAGATTACTGCCAGATGGTTCTATACTCCTCGCATATATCCAGTTCCTTAAGCGTACCTTCAACTTCATCACATCGATAATCCCAGCAGCTACGGCCTCTTCATCCATCTTCCTAAACTGCTCTTCCTTGGCATAGTAGCCACTGGGGCCTAGATGATGGTGGTGTTTGTTCCTCTTCGCTAGCTCGATGTTACGAGCACTGAGCTCCAATGCCTCCGCTGAAGTCTTCTGAGCCACGAGCTCCCCCCATTGACTAGGAGTTATTTTGCCGAACTCGTTGAAGGGAGTTAACCCCTTTTGGATATACTTCGTGTTAAGCTCCGACCTCCAATGTCGAAATGACTCTCCCATCATCCTGATAGCATTTTTTTTACCAATTCGTGCTTACCCTCCAGAAATCTAAAATTGACCTTTAGCTGCCTATCCCATAGTGCATTCTTTATGTTCTCTGGTACCTCTTTCCAGTTAGGGATTGCTGGGTTCAATTTATCTCTTACTAGGGCCCTGATCGCATTACGGAATCATCCTCTTAATTCCTTCGGCTCAAGGATCTCCCCTGCTGGCCCAACCTCCGTTATCACAAAGCAAGCCTTATCTAGATATAGATTTCCTTTTCTATCCCCTCGTTTCCTCTTAGGCTTGGTAGTCATGGTTGTGTCTTGAGTTTGTGGAGCAGAGGCATCGTGATCCGTCTCTGTGATTGTTGCCTCGGCTCTCCTTTCCTCTACTCCGTCGTGTCCAGCGAGATGTCATGGACGTCGATGTCGTCTTTTCTAAGTTTCTGGAGGGACCTGTATATAGGACAGGTCAAAGTGTTAGCAGAGGTAACATAGCCAAAGCTTTAGCAAAATTTACAAGCTAAGGCTTCTTCCCTACCTCCTCGTTTGGGTCAAAATCCTTATCCAAATCTTCCTCCGTTGGCCTCCTTCTTGCTTCAGGTGGGAAAGGATCCTCAGGACTTTCATATCCCTCTTCTAACTCATCATCCTCTTCTTCTTCGCCTTCAGCAGCCTCTCCTTCAGGGCCTTCCTCCTCGTCACACTCCTCCTGAGTAAGCATCACTTTTAGATCCTTTTCTACCTCGTTATCGAACTGTTCCTGAGTAAGCTGGTCCTCTAATGCTTGCTCCTTAAGGGTTGGCTGCTCATAATGCTCGGGGCATCGAGCTGCACGGTCTGTTGTCTGTGACATTATTTCGCGCTTTGTTCTAAAAGATGCAAGAAAGTGTGCTTTAGGTACACGAGAAGGTATAAGAAATCAAAAAGGTCTATAAACCAAAGTAGTCCTATAAAACAATAATATAAAAAACGAGAAGTAGCAGTGGTAGAGGCCTCAGAAACATATCAATCATCATCTGATCTTGAACTTGGAGCATCAAGGCATCATAACAGAGAAGAGAGGAGAAGGTAATGTAGGGGCGGCTGCTAATGATGCCAAGTTCCTCACAAGTTCTTGATCATTAGCTCATATTCCATATAATGTATGGACTTAGATAATTTCATCATCGGCAAAACAAAGGAGGGGAGAGGAGAGGGAAGATTTGGTAAAAAAAAGCAACAGCTGCTTAACAAACACAGAGAGGAAAAGGTGTAAAAATAAGCAGCTGCTACTTCCCAAACATAGAGGATAGGAAATATGGCAAAAATAGAGGAGAGGAGAGATTTGGTAAAAAAACAGCAGCTACTGCTTCCAAAAAAGCAACAACTGCCATACTACCATCAGAAGTAAGCAAGAACAGAAATATACTGTGTAAGTCTATAAAAAAGGTAAGCAAGAACAGAAACATGGTAGTAGGGAACCTGTTATCTAAAAAAGGTAAGCAAGAACAGAAATATACTGTGTAAGTCTATAAATAACAAGGTGTAGATAAGCAAGAACATGCACTTATATAGAGAACAGAAATATACTGCCATCAGAAGTAGTAGGTAAATGTGCTAAACTCATAGAACATGCACTTATATAGATGCAGTCTTTTTAGTTATCAATGTTAGTTAGTGTGCCAGCGCCGGCCAGCCTTAAGTCTGGTATTGGTTTTGATGTAGTTAGCTTATTAGGTGTTTTCAGTGCTTGTGCTGAGGTTAAGGGCTACTTTCAAGGGTTACAAGTCCATTGCTTAGCGATTAAATCAGGTTTTGATGTGGATGTTTGTGTCAGAAATGCAATTTTGGATCTATATGGGAAGTGCAAAGCATTAGTAGAAGCGTACCTTGTATTCCAGGAGATGGAGCAAAGAGATTCGGTGTCTTAGAACGCTATTATTGCAGCTCTTGAGCAAAATGAGTGTTATAAGGATACTATAGCTCATCTAAATGAAATGCTGTGCTCTGGTATGGAACCTGATGATTTCACGTACGGTAGTGTTCTTAAGGCTTGTGCAGGTCTACAATCTTTGGAATATGGGTTGGTGGTTCATGGCAAAGCTATCAAGTCTGGACTTGGTTTAGATGCTTTTATTTCAAGCACTGTTGTTGACATGTACTGCAAATGTGGCATGATCACAGAGGCTTAGAAACTTCATGACAGAATTGGGGGGCAAGAACTTGTTTCATGGAACTCTATCATATCAGGTTTTTCACTCAACAAACAGAGTGAAGAAGCACAAAAAATTCTTCTCGGAGATGCTAGATATGGGTGTAAAGCCTGACCATTTTACTTATGCCACTGTTCTTGATACTTGTGCTAATCTGGCTACCATTGAGTTAGGGAAATAGATCCATGGTTAGATTATCAAACAAGAAGTGCTTGGAGACGAATATATCTCTAGCACTCTTGTAGACATGTATGCCAAGTGTGGGAACGTGCCAGACTCACTGCTAATGTTTGAGAAGGCGTAGAAACTGGATTTTGTATCATGGAACGCTATGATATGTGGCTATGCGCTCCATGGCTAGGGATTTGAAGCCCTAGAGATGTTTGAGAGGATGCAGAAAGCAAATGTTGTGCCAAACCATGCAACTTTTGTTGCAGTTCTGCGGGCATGCAGCCATGTTGGTCTGCTAGATGATGGATCCGGTATTTCCATCTGATGACTAGCCACTACAAATTGGAACCTCAACTGGAACATTTTGCTTGCATGGTGGATATACTAGGACGCTCAAAGGGCCCACAGGAAGCCCTAAAATTTATTAGAAGCATGCCTCTTGAAGCAGATGCAGTCATATGGAAGACTCTGCTAAGCATTTGCAAGATTCGTCAAGATGTTGAAGTGGCTGAAACTGCTGCTAACAATGTTCTATGGCTAGATCCAGATGATTCATCAGTTTACATTCTTCTCTCTAATGTATACGCTGAATCAGGGAAATGGGTTGATGTTTCAAGGACTAGAAGGCTAATGAGGCAGGGATGGCTGAAAAAGGAACCTAGTTGTAGTTGGATTGAGGTGCAATCCGAGATGCATGGTTTCCTTGTTGGCGATAAGGTCCATCCTAGATCAAGGGAGGTGTATGAGATGTTAAATAATTTGATTGGTGAGATGAAACTCTCTGGGTATGAGGTTTCATTAGCACTGTTTGCTGAGGTTGATGAAGAGGGGAGCACATCTGAGCAAGATTACTTTGTTGGAGTCGGTGATTAATCTGTTTTGTGTTGAAGATGTCAATACCATTATGAAGCTTTGACCTTTTGTGTAAATTTGATAGATTCCTCCAGCAGAGATAGTGATACTACATATGACACTGAGGCAGAAACTCAAAATTTTCTACATGGACATGCCATGTAAGCATATTCTTGTTGATCTTAGGATGCATGGAACTGACGTCTGTTGGCATGACAGCAAGTCATGACCATGTCTGCATTTTTGCCATTATGTGGACTGACTAGAAAATATACTAGCAAAAAACAAAAAAAACAAAAAACAAACAAAAAAAGCTGGCCATATCTTGTTCTATTATTCTATTATATAATATGATAGATAAGGCAGTTATTATTCTTTCCACCATTTGTACTTATTGTGGCCTGTATACAGGGAACTGAGTAAAATTGGCACAAGGGGAGATGCAATTCCCCATTCCTTTCACATCATCAAAAAAATGTTGGTTTGATTAAAAATGCTATTGGTTCTTTGATTAGGTCGAGCAAGCTTATTGATTGTTTAGTAAGTAATAGTCCACTTTCGTGTACTCGAGAGAGTTTGGAAAACTTAAGCTGCTGGGGGAGTAAAATGCACATCAATCACTACACCGATTCGATTTGGCAAAATGCAATCATAATGCGATAAAATCAAATTCATACATATGTAGCACAGATAGGGATAAAAGAGTTCTGAATTTAAGACAGACAGCAGATCAAATACAACTTTAAGTAAAGAAGTACAAATGCAGCTAAATCAAATCATATAGTTTGTGAATAAGCATCTCCTTTTTACACAAATGCAGCAACATATGTATTTATTAATAAGAAAACCAGATCTTGGCAGGGCAGATGACCTGACAAGATCATTATCCATTTCTAGCCATGAACCTACACATCTAGTGACAAAGACAGAAAAGCTCATAAGGAAAACAATGGCATACCTGAAAATGAGTCGTCGGCGTGCGGGGGTGGGCGCCGGGGGTCGGGCATGGGAGGACGCTGGGGGTCGGCGCACGGGGGAGGGCGTCGGGGGTCGGGCGCGGGACGCCAAGGGTCGGCGCGCTGGGGCGGGTGCCGGGGACCGGGTGTGGGTGTCGGCGTGCGGGGGCAGGCGCCGAGGGCCGAGCGCGGGACGCCGAGGGTCGGTCGGCGCGCGGGGGAGGGCACTAGGGGCCGGGCGCGGGACGCCAGGGGTCGGCGCACAGGGCAGGCACCGGGGGCTGGGCACGGTACGCCGAGCGCCGGGGGACGGGTGCGGGACGCCGAGCGCCGGGCGCCGGCGGCGAGCGAGGGCGCGGGGGCGGGCACGGGACTGGTGGTGGAAACCCTAGGCGCGCGGGCAGCCTGACGGCGTCGGTGAAGAAGACAGCGCCCAGACTGACTCTCGTGTGTCGGTTCTCCTCTTTATACTCCCTCCTATTTGTAGGGGTGGTTCCTGATCTAGCCGCCCCTACAAATCCATTTGTAGGGGCGGTTCCTGATCTAGCCGCCCCTACAAATGCATTTGGTCAAATGAAAAAACAACACTTTGACTCTAGTATTATGAACTCTAAATGACTTCAAATTGAAAAATTTTGAATACCAAGTTTGTTAAAAGAATCAATATCTACAATTGTTGTTTTGGTCAACTTTCCATTTGAGAAAGTTTAGACGGTTCAGATTTGTGATTTTTAAATTTCAACGCCTACAAACTAGTTTTTGGAACCCTACGTTATCTCAAATTGAAAAGTTTTGAATACTAAGTTTGTTCAGCTCATCAAGATATACCATACTTATATAGTCCATTTTTTCATTTGAGAAAGTTTGAACAAAATGTAGTTCAAATTTCACAAGTGTGTGACATAGTTTTAGAAAGTCTATATGAGATTCAAGAATTTGTGACTAGTGTTTGATAAAACTTTCTCAAATGGGAAAATGAGCTATGTAACAATTGTAGATCTTGCTGAGATGATCAAACTTGGTATTTAGAGTTTTTTCATCTGAGGTCATGTAGTGTCTCATTTGAGCAAGTTTGACCAAGTCAAATTTGGTCAAATGAAAAAACAACACTTTGACTCTAGTATTATGAACTCTAAATGACTTTAAATTGAAAAGTTTTGAATACCAAGTTTGTTAAAAGAATCAATATCTACAATTGTTGTTTTGGTCAACTTTCCATTTGAGAAAGTTTGGATGGTTCAGATTTGTGATTTTTAAATTTCAACGCCTACAAACTAGTTTTCGGAACCTTAGGTTATCTCAAATTGAAAAGTTTTGAATACCAAGTTTGTTCAGCTCATCAAGATCTACGATACTTATATATTCCATTTTTTCATTTGAGAAAGTTTGAACAAAATGTAGTTCAAATTTCATAAGTGTGTGACATAGTTTCAGAAAGTCTATATGAGATTCAAGAATTTGTGACTAGTGTTTGATAAAACTTTCTCAAATGGGAAAATGAGCTATGTAACAATTGTAGATCTTGCTGAGATGATCAAACTTGGTATTCAGAGTTTTTTCATCTGAGGTCATGTAGTGTCTCGTTTGAGCAAGTTTGACCAAGTCAAATTTAGTCAGATGAAAAAACAACACTTTGACTCTAGTATTATGAACTCTAAATGACTTCAAATTGAAAAGTTTTGAATACCAAGTTTGTTAAAAGAATCAATATCTACAATTGTTGTTTTGGTCAACTTTCCATTTGAGAAAGTTTGGACGGTTCAGATTTGTGATTTTTAAATTTCAACGCCTACAAACTAGTTTTCAGAACCCTAGGGTAGTCTCACACACATGCATAAAATATATAGTCTCACATGCATGCATAAATGAAGCCTTACAAATACACACTTACACAAACACTCCACGTTCAATAACTAGCTAGCCCACTGTAACGACTTTCCCCTTGACACCTTTTCGTTCCCATGGCATTATATCTTTGGGGAGGTTCTTTTCCACAACACTGATCTTCTTAGGAAAGTCTGTGAATAGCGGCATCTCATCATAGTTATTGTAAGCTTCAACATCGTCCATGCCATCAACTCTAATAATATGTTGTTTCTCGGAGGCAACCACGTGCTTTGTCTTCTTCTTCGGGGGGAGGTTACTTTGTGGGTCAGACATATAGAAAACTTGTGCGACACGTGAAGCGAGCACCCAAGGGTCATCTTGGTAGCCTAGATTCTCGAGGTCTAGGACTCTCAATCCGATCTCGTTCAGTTGGTGTTGTTTGATCTAGCGGCATCGAAACAGGGCCACCGTTATATCCCTTCCATAGTCAAGTTCCCATATCTCTTCAATGATGCCAAAGTATTGGATCTTTCGCCCTAATCCAACGAGAGCCTCTATTTGAACACCGCTGTTTTGGTTCACATATTTACTATCCTTTGCGTGGGTATAGTACATGTACCCATTGATGTCATAAGCATTCCAAGATGTCACTTGTCTCGATGGCCCCTCCACCAATCTACTGATGGTAATAGAGTCTATGGTTTCTTCAGGTGGTATGTTTTGGTCCTTCAACCATATAGTTAGTCGTTGCGTATGCTGTTTCATGACCCAATCATCCAAACAGCCATTTCTCTCCGCCATAATGATAGCCAAGTGTTCATCAATATACGGTTGCATCAGTTGTGTACTCTGTAAGACACTGTAATACGCTCGACTCACCTCTTTGTAATCATGGTCGATGAACACTTTTCTACCACTGGTGCCCTTCCCAGCCAGCCTACCCTTATGATGAGAATCGGGTTTACCAATCCCTTTCTATACTTTTAGGTACTCTTGACAGCACTCGACGACTTCTTCAGTACTGTAACCCTCTATCATGGAGCCCTCTGGGTATGCTCGATTATGCACGTATCGACTTAAAACCGACATGAATCGCTCATAGGACCACATTTCATGCAAGTAGCAAGGGCCAAGCGCCTATATCTGATGAACCATGTAAATCATGAGATGTGGCATTATATCAAAAAAAAGCAGGAGGTAAACACATCTCCAATTGGTTTTGTGTCTCCACCACAAATTCATGTAGGTCACTCAGCTCTTCCTTGCCAATCGTCTTCTGTGAGATCTTCGAAAAGAAGTAGCACATGTGGGTGATGGCCATTTTCAAGAACTCTGGCTTTATAGCCCTGATTACAATAGGTAGAAACACTATCAGCATCACATGGCAATCGTGAGCCTTGCAGTGTGTTATTGACAAGTCCTTCATTGACACTAGCTTCTTCACATTTGCTGAAAACCCAGTCGGGACTTTGACCCCCCTCAGGAAAGTGCATATAGCTCTCTTCTCGTCTGGTGTTAGGTTGAAGCATGCCGTGGGCAGAGTGTATTTTCCATTAGCCTCAGGTACCGGGTGAAGCTGTGGCATCATGTTTAGCTGCACCATGTCTTTCCGTGCTTTCAGACCATCCTTTGACTTGCCTGTGTCCATCAAGGTAGCAATGAGACTCTCAAAGACATTCTTCTACACATGCTTAGCATCAATGGCATGGGGGACCTCCAAGTCTAGCCAATAAGGCAGATACTGAAAGAAGATCGATTATTTCTTGAAAGGTACGCCTTCGATAGGAGGTGTGCTTCTATCTCTATTTGTCCCATCTGGATTCTTCTTTCCATAGATGACGCGTATGTTTTTCACCATTCTATACACATGTTCTCCGTTATGACGTCTCTCCGGAGGGGGTTCAATCTCTGGGGCGTTGTCATAAAATCTAAAGAACAATTTGCTGTGGTACTTGTGACTTGTCTTTAAGAAGCGTCGGTTCCTTAGGTAAACTATCTTCTTGGATGCATCTAGGTAAACCCATGTAGTACCATCCAAGCAAACCAAGCATCCCGTCTTCCCTTTGATCTGTCCAGACAAAGCAAACAGCGTGGGATAATCATTGGTAGTAACAAATATTATTGCTCTATATATGAAGTCCTCCTTTTAGAACGTATCGTACATCTGCTCCCCATGCCTCCATAGTCTCTCCATTTCTTGCATCAAGGGCTCGAGGAACACGTCTATATCAATGCTTAGTTGTTTAGGGCTAGAAATAAGAATAGTGAGGAGAAGGTACTTTCTCTTCTAACACAACCATGTTGGGATATTGTACATGGTCAAGATCACTGGCCATGTGCTGTGGTTTCTCATCCTCTCATTGAAGGGATTCATTCCATCGGTGCTCAGGCCAAACCGTACATTTCTTGGGTCATCGCTGAATTCTTTGTGCTTCTCATCAAACCTTTGCCACTGACTACAATCAGCCGGGTGTGCAATCTTATCATCATCCACCTTGCGCTCATCATCCCACCATGTCATGAGTGTGGCTTCTTTAGGGTTTAGGAACATACGTCTCAAGCGGTCGGTCACTGGTAGGTACCAGATTACCAGGGCAGGAATTTTTCTCTGCTTTGCATCATTGCCTAATGGAGTGTCCTCTGGGGGCTGAGATTCTTGTATCACCTTTTTTGTACCCTTCTTATTCCTCTTTTTCCCCATGGATGGTTCGTCTCCACCGTAAAGGTCATTGTTCTTGTACCGGCTGGCCCCACACCGGGGACATTTATCCAATGACTTGAACGTTTCACCACGAAAAAGTATATAGTGGTTGGGGCATGCATGTATTTTTTCAACCCCCATTGTCAATGGACTTATGATCTTCTTCGCTTGGTATGTGTTGGTGTGAACTGAGTTTGGTTGTGGCAGCACCCATGACAGGAGATGTAATAGATCATTGAAACTACAGTCTGACCAGCCATACTTAGCCTTCAGGATGAGCAGCTCAAGCACGAAACATAGCAATGTCCAATGTGTCGGACAACCCTTTTCAACACCATACATAGTCTCCTTCGATGCTTTTATCACTCTTTCCAAATTTTCTAGACCTTTTGGGCTATTTAGTAAAATCTCTGGTCCAAGGGTTCGAATCATGTCATCTAAATCATCTTCAACTCCGACACGTGCTCCACCATCATTATTGGCACCACCTTTGTCGTTACCATCCCAACCACCAGCATCACCACCTTGTTCATTGCCAAACTCGAAATCCATTTGTGCATCAAGCTCGGCTGAATATTGGGATAGGGATTCTATGGTTTTATCGTCGTATTCCTCCTTATCCTCGTCGTTAACAATAACCGTTTCACCATGATGAATCCACACTGTGTAGTCCTCAACAAATCCTCATATAATCAAATGTGATTTGATGATAGTCACATCTGTCCATGCCATACGGTTCTTGCAATCTTTACAGGGGCAAATAATTGTATCTTTATTCTCTTTCAATGTCGTTGCATGCTTCGTTGCGGCTTCAATAAATTTATCCACCTCTTCACAGAAACCTGCCTTGAACCTTAACGAACCATACATCCAAGAGTTCATGTACTCCATCTTTTACAACAACAACAAAACAAACATTAAAGGACTACTTATTCAGATATATATAAAAATTAATCAAAGTAATAATTATTTGAGAATAATTGTATATACCTCAGATATATATATGAATATAAATCTAATATAATTACATGAAGCATACAAACACACCATGGTAGAGGAAAATTAATTAATGGCCCATTTATCCATAAATAATTAAAATACATATTTATTGATTACAATAAACAATTTCAAAGACAACAATTAGCAATAATTATACTTTACCCAATATCTTTCGTACAAACCCTAGTCCAATTTTATCAAACATAAATTTACAAAAACGAAATTAATAAAAAAACCAAACCCTAGATCTAGATCACATGCACATGAAACATCCATAAAACTAACTAATGGTTCACTAGAATCAAGAAACATGGACCAAATAAGGGTATGGTCTTGTTCCCCTCCCTAATTTACCCTAGTACATTTAAAAGTTGGGTCTAATTTGCTCATAAATAACTCAAGCACCATAGAAGAGAGAGAAAAACAAAACTCTAATTATTCACTAATCAACCATTAAAACTTTAAAAAAAGTGTGGAATAGCATTTTCTTACCTTCTACAACCTCTCTACCAAAGGATTTGAGACCAAAACCTTCTCCCCTTAGTAGAGCAATTTTTGGGAGGTGCCCAAGGCCTCCCCACCTTTCTTTCACGGGTTGGAGTGAGTGACCTGAGGAGGAAGAAGGTGCTGCCTTAGTTTTATATGGGGGCCATTTGTAGGGGCGGCTGGTGATTGAGCCGTCCCTACAAATAGGAGCTATAAATACGGGGCCATTTTTAGAGGCGGCTGGTGATTGAGCCACCCCTACAAATCAGACCCTATTTATAGGGGCAGCTCGTAACACCAGCCGCCCCTGCTGTTTCATTTGTAGGGGCGGCTGGTGTCTGGGCACCCGAGCACGCCACTGTAGGGGTGGCTCCATCACCAGCCGCCCCTACAAAAAAATCGATCCGTTGCTAAAATCGTTTTCTACGTAGTGGCTGAAAGCATGGTGCAAGTGTACATGGATATGGACACTGGCAAGGACATGTGGGATGCACTTGAGGCCAAGTTCGGTGTTGCCGATGCTAGCACTGAGCTGTACATCATGGAGAAGTTCTATGACTACAAGATGGTCGATGACCGATCTGTAGTAGAGCAGGCTCATGAGATACAGATGCTGGCAAAGGAACTCCAGAACAATGAGTGTGAGTTGCCTGACAAGTTTGTGGCCGGCGGTATCATCGCTAAGCTGCCACCTACTTGGTCGAGTTTTGCCACTACTCTAAAGCACAGGAGGCAAGTGTTCAGTGTGACTGATCTCATTGCTACTCTTGGTATGGAGGAGAATGCTAGGGCAAAGGACACTCATGGCAAGAAAGCGCATGAGGAAGGTTCTAGCGCCAATTTGGTGCAAAAGAAGAACTTTCATGCCGCACAGAGGAAGAAGAAAAACAAGCATGCAGTCAAGCCTAAAGCTGCAACTTTTAAGAAGAAGGGCAAGGAAAAAGAAAAGGGTCTTTGCTTTGTCTGCGGTGCATCTAACCATTGGGCAAAAGAGTGCCCTGACCGCAAGGACAAGCAGAAGAAGACCGCAAACATGGTTGTTAGCGAATCTGGAGGATCTGGGTACGGTAATCATCTACCTATAGTTTTTTTAGTTTGTCTCTCGCCTGAGTGGTGGGTTGACACGGGTGCTAATATTCATGTATGTTCTGATGTTTCTTTATTTTCTTCTTATCAGGAACAAAGAAGTTGCTCCTTGCTGATGGGAAATGGTACATATGCTGCTGTACTTGGTGTTGGTACGATCAATCTGAAGTTTACTTCGGGAAAGATCATGCAGCTAAAGAACGTGCAGCATGTCCCCTCCATCAAGAAGAATCTCGTTAGTGGGTCTCTATTGTGTAGAGACGGCTTTAGACTTGTGTTTGAGTCCAATAAATGTGTCGTATCCAAGTATGGAACCTTTGTTGGAAAAGGCTATGAAAGCGGAGGCTTGTTCCGCTTCTCTTTGATGGATTCTTGTGATAAAATTGTGAACCATGTGAGAAATGATGATGAGTCTAATGTTTGGCATTCCTGACTCTGTCACATCAATGTTGGTTGTATGATGCACTTAGCTAGTTTAAAATTAATCCCTAAAATTGATCTGGTCAAAGGGTCTAAGTGTCATGCTTGTGTTCAAGCGAAGCAACCTCGCAAGCCTCACAAGGTTGTGAAAGAGGCGAGAAATTTGGCACCGCTAGATCTCATTCATTCTAATCTGTGCGAGATGAATGGTGTGTTGACCAAAGGAGGAAATAAATATTTCATGACTCTTATTGATGATAGCACTAGATTTTGCTATGTGTACTTGCTAAAAACAAAGGATGAAGCAATGCATTATTTTAAAATCTATAAAGCTGAAGTAGAGAACCAATTGGAAAGAAAAATCAAACGGTTGAGGTCTGATCGTGGGGGAGAATACTTTTCATATGAGTTTGATTCATTCTGCGAGGAACATGGAATTATTCATGAGAGGACGCCTCCATACTCCCCCCAATCCAATGGGATTGCTGAACGAAAGAATCGCACTCTAACTGATTTGGTTAACGCCATGTTAGACACTACGGGACTTTCCAACGAATGGTGGGGTGAGGCTATATTGATGGCATGTCATGTCCTGAATAGAGTTCCTACAAAGAATAAAGAAGTAACACCATTCGAGGAATGGGAAAAGAAAAGGTTGACTCTCTCATACCTGCGCACTTGGGGATGCTTGGCCAAGGTGAATGTGCCAATCGTCAAAAAATGCAAACTTGGACCAAAAACTATAGATTGTGTGTTCCTCGGTTACGCTTTACACAGCGTCAGCTATAGATTCCTAGTTGTAAGCTCTGGAGTACCTGACATGCGTGTTGGTGCAGTGATTGAGTCCAGAGATGCTACATTCTTTGAGAATGAATTTCCTATGAGAGGAAATGTACCTAGCACATCTAGTCAAAAATCTGTTGATTCCCCCGTGGTGCCAACAGAACATCTTGAACAAACATGTGTTGAGAATCCTGAGGAGGATAATAGTGGAGCTACTCGAAAGAGTAAGAGACAGAGGACTGTAAAGTCTTTTGGTGATGATTTCACTATATACCTCGTGGATGACACTCCAAGCACCATTGTTGAGGCATTTTCCTCTCCCGATGCTGACTACTGGAAGGAAGCAGTGCGAAGTGAGATGGATTCAATTATGACTAATGGAACTTGGGAGATTGTTGATCGTCCTTAGGGGTGCAAGCCTATAGGATGTAAATGGATGTTCAAGAAAAAGCTTAGGTCTGATGGTACGATTGAAAAGTACAAGGCAAGGCTTGTGGCTAAGGGTTATACCCAGAAAGAAGGCGAGGACTTCTTTGATACTTATTCACCAGTGGCCCAATTGACCATAATCTGAGTACTGCTTGCCCTGGCTGCATCTCATGGTCTTTTCGTTCATCAGATGGATGTTAAGATGGCTTTCCTAAATAGAGAGTTAGATGAGGAGATCTACATGGATCAGCCTGATGGTTTCATAGTAGAAGGTCAAGAAGGAAAGGTGTGTAAATTATTGAAGTCTTTGTATGGCCTAAAACAAGCACCTAAGCAATGCCATGAAAAGTTTGATAAAACTATGACATCTGCTGGCTTTGTTGCGAATGAAGCTGACAAATGTGTGTACTACCGCTATGGTGGGGGAGAAGGAGTAATCCTGTGCTTGTATGTGGATGACATACTAATCTTTGGGACAAGCCTCAATGTGATTGAGGAAGTCAAGGACTTTCTGTCAAAGAGCTTTGACATGAAGGATTTGGGAGTGGCTGATGTGATACTAAACATCAAACTACTAAGGGGAGAAAATGGTGGGGTAACACTTGTACAAACCCACTATGTGGAAAAGGTACCGAGTCGCTTTGGTTATAGTGACTGCAAGCCTGTGTCCACTCCCTATGATCCAAGCGTGATCCTGAGAAAGAACCGAAGAATAATGAGGGATCAGTTGAGATACTCCCAAATCATCGGCACGCTAATGTACTTGGCTAGTGCAACGAGGCCTGACATCTCATTTGCTGTGAGCAAATTAAGCCGGTTTGTTTCAAATCCGAGAGATGATCACTGGCGTGCTCTTGAAAGAGTATTGTGCTATCTAAAGGGAACGTCGAGCTTTGACATTCACTATGCTGGGTACCCAAAGGTACTCGAGGGCTATTGTGATGCAAATTGGATATCTGATGCTGATGAGTTAAAGGCCACAAGTGGATATGCATTCACACTTGGAGGTGGTGCTGTTTCCTAGAAGTCTTGCAAGCAGACCATCTTAACGAGGTCAACAATGGAAGCAGAACTTGCAGCACTTGATACCGCTACTGTTGAGGCTGAATGGCTCCGTGAGCTCCTTATGGATTTGCCGGTGGCTGAAAAACCTGTGCCCGCAATTTCTATGAACTGTGATAACCAAACAGTAATTATCAAGGTAAATAGTTCAAAGGACAACATGAAGACCACTAGGCATGTAAAGCGGTGGTTAAAATCTGTCAGAAAATTGAGAAACTCTGGAGTAATAGCAATGGACTATGTCCATACGTCTAAAAATCTAGCAGATCAATTTACTAAGGAACTATCACGTAATGTGATAGATAGTGCATCGAGTGAGATGGGACTGAGACCTACATGAAGTTCTATCGTAGTGGCAACCTGTCCTATATGATCGAAGATCCCATGAATTAGGATGGTGAAACAAGCTATGGATAGACTAAGGGAAGAGACCCTTTTAAATAAAGGTCAATCTCTTGAGTAATGCACTTCTCTTCCTATCTGTATGGTAGGTTGGCAAATACCTCAATGTGATCCGAGTGGCTTAATAAGAAGCAAAGATGTCAGCCTACAGGGCATCTTAAAGGAACACACCTATGTGAGTTCGATTGCTAGTCACAATCTATGAGATTTGGGTGATCTCTAGATACTCATGAATATGCCAGGAGTATGACTTATATGCTCCAACCAGAGGGGATGCTACAGGCAGCCTAGTATCAGTAAAGGAATCGAGTGAGCCTCACTTTGCACAAAACTATTAATTCAAGGCATAGTCCATTGGTCAGTTGTAAATGAGTGTAAACTCCTTTTCTAGATGGATGTTCAACTTAACAGTCTCCATCGAAACACTGGTATATCAAACAAGCTCAGAACTGAAGACATTAACTATAGACTTCTGAAGTTTGATGGGGATTGTTAGATTAATTTGGGCCAGGCCCATTATTTATTCTCATTAATCAAATAAACTTCAAAGGCCCACAATTATTGTTAAGTGGAAAAGTGATTAGTACCACATGGGAAATTCACTAAAAAGGGTTCTCAACTTAAATAGTGAGTCTTAAGACTCTCACATAGACAAGTTGAGAAGGAGAACCGGGAGGCCACACGCGCGTGCCGCCGCCGCCGCCGAGCCACGCCACGCCGCCTGCCCACGCGCACGCGACGCGCCGGGCCGGGCCGAGGCCGTGGGCGTGGGCGTGGGCCGTGGCCTAGCCTAGCCTGGCCTGGTTTTATCGCTTGGCCCAACCGAACCCCTAGCCGCCACAGCCAACTCCCACCGTCCAACCACCCTGTCCAGGTTCATTCCCCGACAAGGCCTAACGGACAGATGGGGAACGGCGCGGCTATAAGGGGGGGGGGCGCCCCTGTCCGGTGGCGGACAAACTCGAACCAGTGACTCTTTCTCTTCCTCCTCTCCGCAACATCTGAGCGTTGAGCTGTTCGTCTGCATCTCCGGCCGGAGTTCCCTACGCGCACAGGGAGCTTCGGTAGCAGGCCTCCAGAACTTCCCCCGTCAAGCGTACCTGCACGGGTAGGCGGGGAATCAAGTTTTTGGGGAGCGCTGGCTTCCCGGCGCGACTGCTGCCCCGTCTTCGTTTCTGCAGGTTCCTGTTTGGGGGCTTCTGCTTCCTGACGGGAGAGTCCCGTGCTACTGCTCCGACACCGCACCTGCAGATGCTTCCCGACGCGACCTCCTCTGCAACATGGTGGACACAAGGAGGACTGGCGCCCACACCAATGCCACCGACGAAGAAGATGGTGGCTCACTGTCCGCGGGTACCGGCAGTCCCACCCTAGGGTATAAACCTAATCCCACTGTGCGCTATTGTTCATATGCTTTTCTGTTAGCGTTATTAGCGTACTTGGTTGCTGCTCCGTTAAATACTACCTACAGTAGTGGTGGTGTTTACAGTATGGTTAGTGGTACTGTTACTATTGGTTAAGTCATTTTTATGGATTAATATAAGTCGTAAATTAACCAAATGTTCAACAATACCATGCTATGCTACGGCCGGTGTCTCTTGCTAATTGCAGCCTCCGGCAAATAGCAAGCCACACACACACATATATATATATATTATACTTTCACAACAAAAGAAAAAAAGTTGATGTATGCAAAAAAAAGAGTTAATGCACGCATCAACATGAGATATATATAACAAGTTGTTTGGCTTATGATTTTTATGGCCGATAAGTTAGTTGATGTTGTTTTATTATGAGAGAAAAATACTGTGGCATGACTGATAAGTCAGACTTTATTTATTTATTTATTTATTTTTGCCTAATAAGTCGGGCTAAGTTGAAGCGAACAGATAAGTCTGAAAGCAGCACGTACGGCTGCTTGAGTTGATTCGCTAATGAGAGCATATACGGGAGGAGGAGACGGAAGACGACGTGGGTCCTGATGTCCACACGTTATCCAGATGGAATACATTGTTGTTTCTAAAATTTATGAGTAATGAAATAATTTACTCATAATACAAATCATTCTTTCGACCTTCGATCACCTAAAATACAGTCAGGCAAAAATGGATCGCTCAAATAGAACATCTCGAGAAACTGAAGATTCTAGTTGATAAATAACTAAAAAATATAGAGAGGGAGAAGACCTAAATAAATTCAAAATTACTTTAGAGTTCTGAGTACAAATTTGTTTATTAACTTATGGGGGCATAAATTCTTGGCTCCGATGCAACGCACGGACATATAAGAGTCTCCCAAGTGACAGTGTGGTAATACCATGCTATGCTACGGCCGGTGTCTCTTGCTAATTGCAGCTTCCGGCAAATAGCAAGCCTCCCACATATATATATTATACTTTCACAACAAAAGAACAAAAAGTTGATGTATGCTAAAAAAAAGTTAATGCACGCATCAACGCGAGATATATATAACAAGCTGTTCGGCTTATGATTTTTATGGCCGATAAGTTAGTTGATGCTGTTTTATGATGAGAGAAAAATATTGTAGCATGACTGATAAGTCAGGCTTTATTTATTTATTTATTTTTGCCTAATAAGTCTGGCTAAGTTGAAGCGAACAGATAAGTCTGAAAGCAGCACGTACGGCTGCTTGAGTTGATTCGCTAATGAGAGCATATACGGGAGGAGGAGACGGAAGACGACGTGGGTCCTGATGTCCACACGTTATCCAGATGGAATACATTGTTGTTTCTAAAATTGATGAGTAATAAAATAATTTACTCATAATACAAATCATTCTTCCGACCTTCGATCACCTAAAATACAGTCAGGCAAAAATGGATCGCTCAAATAGAACATCTCGAAAACTGAAGATTCCAGTTGATAAATAACTAAAAAATATAGAGAGAAGACCAAAATAAATTCAAAATTAGTTCAGAGTTCTTAGTACAAATTTGTTTATTAACTTTTATTATTTCCTAAAAATGATTGAATCCGTCGCTGTAAGCGTGGTAAAAATATCTTTGGCTCCGTTGCAACGCATGGGCATATAAGAGTCTCCCAAGTGGCAATGTAGTAATACCATGCTATGCTATGGCCGGTGTCTCTTGCTAATTGGAGCCTCCGGCAAATAGCAGGCCTCCCACATATATATATTATGCTTTCACAAAAAAGAAAAATAGTTGATGTATGCTAAAAAAAGAGTTGATTGACGCATCAACGCGATATATATATATATCAAGCTGTTCGGCTTATGATTTTTATGGCGGATAAGTCAGCTGATGCTGTTTTATTATGAGAGAAAAATACTATACCATAACTGATAAATCAGGCTTTATTTATTTATTTATTGTGGGCTAAGTTGAAGCGAACAGATGAGTCTGAAAGCAGCACGTACGGCTGCTTGAGTTGATTCGCTAATGAGAGCATACGGGAGGAGGAGACGGAAGACGATGTGGGTCCTGATGTTCACACGTTATCCTGATGGAATACATTGTTGTTTCTAAAATTTATGAGTAATGAAATAATTCACTCATAATACAAATCATTCTTTCGACCTTCGATTACCTAAAATACAGTCGGGCAAAAATGGATCTTTCAAATAGAACATCTCGGAAAACTGAAGATTCCAGTTGATAAATAACTAAAAAATAGAGAGAGAAGACCTAAATCTCGCGTTGATGCGTGCAAAGTACGAGCAAGTTTACCAAAAAGGGCAAGCTGAAAGCTCTAGTTTGGTTTTGGTGAATTGATGAAACCCTAAGTGCTAACCTAGTTTATCAAGTGATCATGAGATAGGTAACACACTCCAAGTGATGAAACAAATGAAGATCATAGCATGATAATGATGATACTATGATGATTATCAAGTGCTTAGACTTGAAAAGAAGAAAAAAACAAAAAGCTTAAGGCAAAGGTATAAACCATAGGAGCTATTTCGTTTTGGTGATCAAGACACTTAGAGAGTGTGATCGCATTTAGGATTGATATCCGTACTATTAAGAGGGGTGAAACTCGTATCGGAATGCGGTTATCAAAGTGCCACTAGATGCTCTAACTCATTGCATATGCATTTAGGATCTAGTGGAGTACTAACACTCTTGAAAAATGTTTGTGAAAATATGCTAACACATGTGCACAAGGTGATACACTTGGTGGTTGGCACATTTGAGCAAGGGTGAAGAAAATAGAGTTGAAAAGGAGTTAGCCGCGCTGATTACAGAGTGACCGGATGCGTCCGGTATGGTGACCGGACACGTCCGGTATTTGGCGACGAACTCCGCGACCGGACGCGTCCGGTCGCCACACCGGACGCGTCCGGTGTAAATCAGAAAACGCAGTGTTCGGCAGAGCAGTCGATCGGACACTGGCAGCGTCTGGTACGGTGTGACCGAACACGTCCGGTCGAGCGTGGATGCTTACTGTACTCCACCGGACGCTGAGGCTCAGCGTCCGGTCAGTTTCTAACGGACGCGTCCGGTCGGCCTAGTGGCTTACTGGACTCGACCGGACTCGGTAGCTCAGCGTCCGATCATTCGTAGTTCTGCGTCCGATCTGAGCGTCCGATCGCATGAAAGTGTGGGCTACAACGGCTACCTTGTCTTGAACTGGACACGTGGCGGTCTGGGAGAGACCGGACGCGTCCGGTCGACCTACCAGGCACATCCGGTATTCACGACCGAAGCGTCCGGTGCTGCGTCCGGTCGATTGGACCGGAGCATCCGATCGACGCGTAGTCCGCCCGTTTTTTGAGCCAACAGCTCTATTTTATGGGGGTTTCTATTTAAAGCCCCATGGCCGGCTCAAGCTATGACTCTTGGCCATTTTCATTGACATAGCAACCTTGTGAGCTTAGCCAAAGCCCTCCCACTCATCTTCATCATTGATTCATCATCTTTGTGAGATTGGGAGTGAATCCAAGTGCATTGCTTGAGTGTTTGCATCTAGAGACACTTGGTGTTCGTGTTTCGCTGCGGATTTCGCTTGTTACTCTTGGTGGTTGCCGTCACCTAGACGGCTTGGAGCAGCGAGGATCGTTTAGCGGAGGGTGGTGATTGTCTCCGGCTCCGATCGTGGTGGTTGTGAGGGGTTCTTGACCTTTCCCCGGTGGAGAGCCGAAAGGTACTCTAGTGGATTGCTCGTGGCTTGTGTGATCCTCATCTTGTGTTGGTTGTGCGGCACCCTATTGAGGGTTTGGCGTGTGAAGCCAATTAGCGCGTGAACCTCCAAGTGAGTGAATCACCACAACGAGGACTAGCTTGCCGGCAAGCAAGTGAACCTCGGTAAAAATCATTGTGTTCATCATTAATTCCGAGGTGATTGGTCTTCATTGTTATTCATCCTTGTGATTGATTGGTTCTTTCATCTACACGACGGTATAACCTTCTTGATCACTCTCTTTACTCTACCGCAAACTAGTTGACAAGCTCTTTAGTGTTGCTAGTTGCGAGAGCTTGCTTGCTTGGTGGGTGTGGCTCTTTAGTTAGACTTTGAGAGCACACTAACATAGGGTAGTGTCATAGCTCTTGTGTGAATCGACACTATCTAAACTAGAATTGTGGTAGGTGGCTTGTATTTTAAGTAGGTTAGTACAACGCTTGCTTCGCCTCATAATTGTCTAACTATTTTGTTAAGTGTTGTTGTAGAAATTTTATTAGGCTATTCACCCCTCTAGCCATTAGGACCTTTCAGAAGCGCGGACTCACAATTCCTTCCACGAGCGCCGCACCCAGCCATCTACTAGAGTTGAGAGAGGCGGGTCTTCGGCTCCATGGTCGGCTGCTTTCATGAGCCGCGTGCTCGTGACGCCGGCCAAGCCGCGCGCGCCCGCGCCAAGCAGAGCCACATGCCTGGCTGTGCGCCCACGTCAGGCTAAGCCGCGCGCGCCCGCGCCGCTTCCTCCGCCTGGCCACCCGCACCCACTCGCCACACCCGCCCGACGCTACCCTTCTGCCGCCACTGTCGCCGCACCCAGCCACCCGCTGCCTGCTAGCGTTAAGAGAGACGACCCTGAGAGTGACGACTGAGAGATAAGGGGTAAGTTTATCTTTTCACTGGGCTTTTGTTAAGTTTTAATTGCTTTGATCCGGATGTAGATAACTGAGTTAAGCATTGGGGTAAATGAAGCTTTTGTTTTGGAAAAGTAAGGGTAAAAACACAAAGTAGAAGAAAACAGTGGGAGTTAAAATCACAATTGGGGTTTGAAATAGAAAAAAAAAACACAATATTCGGAAGGGCAAACTTGTCATCTTTTAACTTTTTTAACACTGTTACCTGCTGTTCACGGAGTAGCGGTAAACTGAACCTTCGTTTTGGAAAAGCAGAGGTAAAAACACAAAGTGAAAGAAAATAGAGATAAAATCACAATTAGGATTCAAAATAGAGACAAGAACGCAATAGCCCCTTAATTAAACTAAATAACATCAAGCTTGGCACTTGGTGGGATTGCTCTACTTAGGCATGTCATAGCAATCCTCTTAGCTTCCTCAAAGGGCGGTGGTCCACTCTTTATCGTCCAATGATCACCAGCAGAAGTACTACGTTTATGTGTATCTACAGTTATAACCTCCAGTGCAGGACCATTTTCGACGACGTGTAAAATAAATTCGACTTGCCCTCTTGCCCCTTTGAATCCTGTAATCCACATCTTCTTCAAACAATTGTAGGGATTGCATTGCCCAATGTCCTGCCTACGAGGACCCACGTCTGCCAACCATAAAGATGTAGTGCCTGAAAACTGAAAGGTAAACAGAACAGTGTTATCCATGGTTCAATTATTTTATTTATTTGTAATATGTGTATGCATTTGGATGCCCTAGATCATATGGTGAAATTGGAGCGCAGAGGGTGGGTAGTGGGACAACCCGTAGTAGCGCTTACCTATTGAATGACCATATTACCAAATGAATCAGATAGAAATGAATCTGAGTACCAAGCAATCAAAATTAGTTTAGCTAACTATAAATATCATGACACCAAGCAATGCTATCGATCAAAGGCAACTCATAATTTTACCCAACTGAAATGAAGAAAGCAATCTGTGCAGCAGCCGCAGTAGCGGAGCCAGGATTTCACAGCTGGGTATTCCAAGTACAAAAAATTTCTGATGCATATGCAATAGTAATAAGGGACAAAACCAGTATAAAATTGATCCTGGTGCACAGCTCAAGTAGTATATATATAATTTTCTTAAAATATATGCTAGGTAAATTATTTTTTTACCCTGGTAACAAGGCACCAGGCAAAGTGAACCGGTGTCACCCCTAGTAATAATCAAAGTATAAATTCTTTATCTACGTTACAAGAAAAACAATGCAACATTTCTTTCAAAAAAAAGAACACAATGCAACAAAAAAAATAGAAAACGAAACCTTCAATTCTTACTCTGAAGAATCAAGAATGGATCTAGGGTCTTTTGTGTCCGTCGTGCTGTTGCTTCAAGCC
Source organism: Miscanthus floridulus (assembly GCF_019320115.1). Lineage (NCBI taxonomy): Eukaryota > Viridiplantae > Streptophyta > Magnoliopsida > Poales > Poaceae > Miscanthus > Miscanthus floridulus. The sequence goes on along the minus strand of NC_089587.1, from coordinate 91,055,328 downwards.
GTAGATGAGAGAGGTGCCGAGGGGAAGGGTCGGACACCTGGACGCCGGAGCCGAGGGGGAGCCTACAAAGACCACTGACCGCCGCCGCCGGAGGAGTGCCGGGCGCAAGGCGCTGCCGCGTTCCCGACTGCCAGAGGGCCAATGGGCGAGGGGCCGACCGGGCGAGGGCTGAAGGGCCAAGGGGGAGAGCCGACCTGCCGTGCCGCCGCTCGCCGGTGCAGCCACCGCCCTTCCGATCGATGCAAGCGACGGACGGGAGTAGGAGACAGGGACGGGAGTAGGGTCGATGGCTTTCTGTCTTTGTGAGTTCGTGGGCTGATGCTACTAGTTGTTCTACTGGGCTTATGGGCTACATATTTGCAACATTCAACAAACTAACATGCTGTATCATTATATATGTATACATATATTTGTGTTTGTCACAAAAATCATGGGTATTCCATGGAATACAGGGGCATACCCCTGGCGCCGCCCATGGCAGCAGGGGTCCAGTTGGATAAACAGGAGTGCTAAATCTTTTTAGCGAATAGCGTCTGGATAATTGTTTCAAATATTCTCCTAATATGGCTTCTTAGAAGCTACCGAAATACAGCAAACGAATGAATCAGCGCACTAATAAACACTTGCATAACAATTGAAAAAACAATTCTGCCTAACTTTTTAGACACATCACCACGGAACTTAAAGAAGAGGAGAATGCATAACTGATAGCTCATCGAGGAACATAGATAAATGAAATAGAATGAGAATAAAAAACAAACTTAAAAATACAATTCTCACTTACATGAACCTCCAAGTCTTCAATAAAAGGTGTGGCCCTCAGAAATGATACCGAATAAAGAATGCTATCAACATTTCTTTCAGATATAGACAGGAACAACTGCAAGTGCTTAAGACGGGAAAACTTCAATGGGTTGTTCCACAACCATTGCTTCTGAAATATAAAACATAAAATGTCATTGAACTGAATTTTTCAAATAAGTTAAAACATACAACCTCAAGCGTCATATAAGGGGGGTTTACCTTTGATAGCTCTAGCCAACGTAAAGTTAGATTTTCCACGTTTGGAAGACCGTTGAGGAGTGATATGAGGGCATCCTGAAAATCTGCCTTGTAGAACATAATATTTGCACTTTGTATCTTCAGTGAGTGGCTGAGTCCAATTGGTATAAACCGTCCATAGTATTCAAAGGTAGTGAGATTCATAGCATGGAATTCTACCTTGGTAAATTTGCAACAGTCAATGTGCAAGTACAGTAGATGGGATAGCGGACCATTCACCACCAGTTCATCATTGAGGTTACATCTGTCTATGCACAGCTACTCAAGATTACAACAATGGGACAGCACATGTCCAAGGTCCTTTTTGGAGGCATGCACTAACTGTAAATAAAGTTTTTTTAGATTTGGGAAACCTCTATGGTGGGAAGGTGGTTTCAAAGATACAAAGCTAAGCTGCATATGTTGTAGGCGAGATATATTTCCACTGTCTAAAAGTTGGAAAGGAAACACATCGACCCAGCTGAGGTTCGCAGTAAAATTCTGCGGGCTTTAGATCCAAAGTAAGGTTCTTTGTCCCTGACGAGGCAGCAAAACTAACCCAATTATTGAGATGGTGAACTAGTAGGCTATCAACAAGATCCATCCTGACTTCAAGTGTTTCAACCACCATGCCATGGTGTTTCTGTAGAACAGCATTGACCTCGTGGATGAATCTTCCAGTGTGCTGGCGCAAATCATACCTAGAGCATTTGCACACTTGAACACCATCAAAAGTCAACCTGGGGCACACAGACCACGTGCATCTCAACTTACTTGACAAAACATTAGCCCTTGCGAACTCTTTTGGCAGGAGTTTGGACATAATTCTGTACACGACGTCCTACAGCAATGATATATACCACATCCATGGATTAGCCTGAAGTTTAGAAGTATCATCTATATGTATATACCAAGAACAAAGCCCCCGATCGAAGAGAAAAGAAGAAAGGGGATGAAGTTGGACATACCATCGGAAGGTCTTCAAACCGAACTCTTGGCACTCCAAACTCATGGATTGCATCTTCACCACGAGCATCATCGCATGTTCTTGTTTTTTGGCACATTAGATTGTTCATCCTTCTTCCAAGAATGTGTTGTTGACTCGAAGAAGGAAAAGCCTATATATCCTATATATCATATAGTATCAGAATTAACATGATGTGGATGGACAGAAAAAAAAAATTGAATAATATCAAACGGGACAAATGCATCTTTCTATGCAATCGTCCCTTGTATATATATTTTGCACATGGAAAATGTTGATATTTTACAAAGAACAATAAAACAGTATACCAATCATCACCTCAAGCAGCACTAACCACTAAACAAGGCAGCAGGAGGCATAATAACTGAGCAGAAACATAAATTATGGATCTTTTATACAAATTAGACTCAGCCACTTGTTGAAGCTACAAAGGTTTGCGAGCAAAAGCTGCAATACACAGGAGAGCTGCGCGCGTGAAAAAAGGGCCAAACTGCAAATGGCCGCAGTTGACCACAACGTCCATGGTTACGGCCAGGACGCACCGTCCGACTGAGTTGACTGATGAGTCTTGGCCAGAGCCCAGAATCAAGCTAACAGTTGACGCACAAAAGAAAAAAGGAGGTTCGATCTCAAATTGGGCGGCGGAAGCCCGGAGATCTTGCTCTTGCGCGACCGAATGAGAGCGCGGGAGAGAGAAAGACGAGTTTGGGAGTTAGGCTCACCTCACGGCTCACATCCACGCGCGGCAGAGGGCGGATCGACGGCGGGGGCGAGGCGTGCTCGGGCAGAACGCAGGCGGCGGCCGACGGACACGAGTTCACTTACCGGAAAAGGACGATGCGGGACCGCTATTGCTAATTTTCTACTCCGTATATATTATATGGAGCCTGATTCGACAGAATCCTCGACGGACGGGCATTGGCGTTCGCAATCCGAGGCGGCGCCGGCGACAGGCACTCCGGCTCGAGCTCGCCTCTGCAGCTGACTCGCGTCTCCAGCAGAGGCTTTGGGCTTTGGCGGTTTGTGGCCTCGGCCCAAACTCAGACGACACAAGGGAGTCCGGGGCTGAGGGAGAAAAGGGGAAAAAAAAATCTATTTATCTTATTGAACTATACTACTAGTCGGATTTGTCTTCCCGAGCTTTTACACTAGACTATAAAAAATAAGTGTTGCTGTAGTATTTATGTCATTATGGTATTGGTGCTGATTAATTTTTTTAAGTTTGATTACGATTGTAGAAAATATTAATAATATTTATATCTTCAAATAATTTTATTATAAAAATAAATTCAATGATCCTATCTAATAATACTAATTTTGTATTATCTATACTTAATCTATACCTAATATTAAAAAGATAAAATTTTTGCCACCCTAAATTTTCGTTCAAGCAGTCCTAAAGGGGCTCGGCTTCGGTAATCACGCAACCGTCATTTTTTTTCTCCAGAGTTGAGCATGTTAACGAATTGTTTTCGTTGTTTCTCCAAATCGGACTCTTACCACCATTGTCGACAGAATATCGTCGGCAGTTCACCGATGGGTATCCCACGATGGTAGATTTGTCGGTGGGGGTGCGTGTAATCAGGAACCGGATGGTGACACAAGGCGCAGAGACAGCGATTTAGACAGGTTCGGACTGTCTGATCGACGTAATACCCTACGTCCTGTATCTTTGGTGTATTGTATTGAGATGTAGTAGATAGATCTTGTCTGCTAGGGGACCCCTGCCTCTCCTTATATAGTCCGGAGGAGCATGGTTACAAGAAAAAGTAGCCTATTTGATACTATATAATGTCTTGCGGTGCACGCCGAGCAGCGCCGTGCACGCCTTGATCTTGTGGGTTGGGCAACCTCTGATGGTGCGGCCCATGTCTTGGGGCCATACCCCCACAGCTAGTCCCCGAGCCTCGAGATGAGAACAAGCACATTCACCGCAAGGTGAAGTGTGTCCACTTAGTCCCCGATCCTACTGAAAGATGAAGAATGAATCTTGTAGCAGGGTCAAAGAAAAAGAAGTCTGAAAGCTTGCCGACATCGTTCGACATGCACGTATCAGGACCCTAGATGTGCCACCCAAGATCAGCACCTTGATCCGAACAGCAAGGAGCAGCTTGATAGCACACCGATAAGACGTAGCAAGATTCAAGCACCGAGGAGTCCCCGGCGTAGCGGGCGATGTCCGAGCACCGAGGAGCGAGGAGTCCCCAGCGTCGCTGGCGATGACCAAGCACCAAGGAGCGAGGAGTCCCCGGCGTCGCTGCCGATGACCAAGCACCGAGGAACGAGGAGTTCCTAGCGTCGCTGCTGATGATCGAGTTCTGAGGAGCGAGGAGTCACCAGCGTCGCTGGCGATGTTCGAGCACCGAGGAGTGAGGAGTCCCCGGCGTCGTTGGCGATGACCGAGCACTGAGGAGCGAGGAGTCCCCGACGTCGCCGGCAATGTTCGAGCATCGAGGAGCGAGGAGTCCCCGACGTCGCTGGCGATGTCCGAGCACCGAGGAGCGAGGAGTCCGCGGCGTCACTGGCGATGACCGAGCACCGAGGAGCGAGGAGTCCCCGGCGTTGCTGGCGATGTTCGAGCATCGAGGAGTGAGGAGTCACCGGCGTCGCTGGCGATGACCGAGCACCGAGGAGCGAGGAGTCCATGGCGTCGCTGGCGATGTCCGAGCACCGAGGAGCGAGGGGTCCCCGGCGTCGCTGGCGATGTCCGAGCACCGAGGAGCGAGGTGTCCCCGGCGTCGTTGGCGATGACCGAGCACCGAGGAGCGAGGGGTCCCCGGCGCCATTGGCGATGACCGAGCACCGAGGAGCGAGGGGTCCCCGGTGTCGTTGGTGATGTCCGAGCACCAAGGAGCGAGGCGTCCCCGGCGTCGTTGGCGATGACCGAGCACCGAGGAGCGAGGAGTCTCCGGCGTCGCTGGCGATGTCCGAGCACCGAGGAGCGAGGAGCCCCCGGGGGTCGCTGGCGATGACTGAGCACCAAGGAGCGAGGAGTCCCCGGCGTCGCTGACGATGTCCGAGCATTGAGGAGTGAGGAGTCCCCGGCGTCACTGGCGATGACCGAGCACCGAGGAGTCCCCGACGTAGGTGGCGATGACCGAGCACCGAGGAGCGAGGAGTCCCCGGCATCGCTGGCGATGACCGAGCACCGAGGAGCGAGGAATCCTCGGCGTCGCTGGCGATGACTGAGCACCGAGAAGCGAGGAATCCCCAGCGTCGCTGGCGATGACTGAGCACTGAGGAGCGAGGAGTCCCCGACGTCGCTGGCGATGTCCGAGCACCGAGGAGCGAGGAGTCCCCGGCGTAGGCGGCGATGTTCGAGCACCGAGGAGTCCCCCGCGCAGCTGGCGACGTTCGTGTGGTGAAGTATGCCCACTTAGTCCTCGAACACGAAGAATCCGAACGCTGAGGAGTAACCGGCGTAGCTGGCGATGAAGCACGAACGGCGAATAATCTAATCACTGGTCGGCGGCGAAGTGAGCATTGAGTAGAAGCGACCGGCGAATAGTCCGATCAACTGGTCGACGATGGAGTCCATGAACCAAGCGGTCTGACCAGTTGATCGATGGAGAAGTCTGAGCACCAGGTGATCCGATCAGCTGGACGATGATCCTACAATACAAATATATAGAACGGATAGTACATGACGCACAAATAAATAAACTCCGGAGAAAAATCAGCAATGGTGATGAAACGACGTATGCAGTTCGACGATCAGTTGGCGTGAAAATATATTTATGTTTAATAGAAACCGCCCAAACAATTAGTGTGTAGCTGAGTCTCCAGCCCTAGCTAGCCCATAGTCCATAATGTCGAGCGCGGAGCCCGTGCACGTGTAGGAGGAACAGGCGTCGCTAAGGAGCTGCTGCCGACCACCCATAATGCAGAGGGCAGACGCTCATGCACGTGTAGGGAGGAGTCGGCGACATGGTCGTCTCTGGAGGCGTCCGGGCATCAATAGGACTGATCGAGGGTTCAGAAAATTGTTTGGAGAGCAAATATGGAGAAATCAGTTCGGAGAAACATCATGGCGATATACGGAGATTAGAGAATATTAAGAAAAATATTAAAGCGTGACTTAGCTTTAGACGGAGCGTCTTGTCGGCGACATATGGCGTTATCTGGTTGGCGTTGACAGCGAGCACCTAGCGGGCGGTGAGTTGTTGGTGAAGACGATCTCGGAGGTAGTTTCGAGATCGGATCTGCTATCGCGGGGGCTAGTGTAGCCAGCGATGAATCATCGTCGTGGACCGGTATGGATCTCCACGAGATTGATAACAAGAATGCGCTGTTGATTTAAGATCCATCTGGCTCGCCATGGATCAAGCGCACAGCCCTACCTGGCTGACAGAATATCGTCGGCAGTCCACCGAAGGGTATCCCGTGATGGTAGATTTGTCGGTGGGGGTGCTCGTAATCAGGAACCGGATGGTGACACAAGGCGCAGAGACATCGATTTAGACAGGTTCGGGCCATCTGATCGACGTAATACTCTACGTCCCGTGTCTTTAGTGTATTGTATTGAGATGTAGTAGATAGATCTTGTCTGCTAGGGGACCCCTGCCTCTCCTTATATAGTCTGGAGGAGCCGGGTTAAAAAAAAAGTAGTCTATTTGGTACTATATAATGTCATACGGTGTACGCCGAGCAGCGCCGTGCACGCTTTGATCTTGTGGACTGGACCACCTCTGATGATGCGCCCCATGTCTTTAGGGCCGTACCCCCACAACCATGAAAATCCAATCCAAGTATAAATCAAACCAAAGGAAAAACATCCCATCAAACAATCAAATTTATCACACAATCAATTGATCCAAGCGAATCAAGAAAAAAACACAAAAATCATGAAACCGTGCACAAGCCTGCTGCGCCGCGCCCGATCAGCTGACATGGCTGTGCTCTAACCATGGCCACGAGCCCGCCATGGGTGGCCATGCCCTCACGTCGTAGCTGTCCGTCGTCCTTGGCCGTGCTCGATGTCTGTGCTCCCCTATCGTCGCCGTCCACACCGCGCCTTTGCTGTGCCGCCGCAGGGCCCGCGAGCTGACGCTAACACTCCTCGGCCTGTGAGTCGCCGCCGCCACCGGTCCATGCCCGGCGAGCCGCAAGCCACAGTCGCAGGGCTGACGAGCAGCTGCCGCCGGATCTCAACTAGCCAGCCACCGCACGCCCGCGAGCAGCAGCCGCCGGTCTTCACCCAGCCATCTGCTGCAGCCAATCCTCGCCCCGCACGTCGCCGCTGTCTCTCTTCATGCCATGCACCGCTGCCGTCGGGCACGCTTGTCTGAGGAAGAGGAAAGAAGCTTTTTTGGACTCGAGGAAAGGAGCATTTGCGGTGCTAGCAAGGGATAACGATGAACGAGTGGATAAAAAATTCTGGATTGGAGCTTAAAAAAATCTGGATTGTATGAATTTGCGCAAAACATTAACCAAATGTTCTTTTTTGTGACTGATGATTTCAACCAACCATGTGAGCTATATATTCTATAGATATTTCTAACCCAATGCCTTTATATAGGTATTAAACTCTCAAATTACCGAAGCAAATGGTACGTTGATATGCTTCCGGCTTTATTGTGGGTAGTGTTTAAGTACTTTTTGGGAATCATCTCTTCACTTGAAACAACCACTGTATTCTTAAGCATTATTATTATATTATAATTATTATTATATATACGTCTAGATCTTTTAGTAGATGGGAAGATTCTTATTTCCTTTGACTGATAATTGTTGAATGAGATTTTATAGAAAACAATAATCATATCAATCTCATCTACGTATCAAATACCTATAAGTGTCATACAAGATAACATCTCAATGACAAGAGACATATATTTTTTTTTCTCCCCGTTGCAATGCACGGGCATATTTTGTAGTAAATATTTGGTCAAAAATAAAAATATTTAATCACTCGAGAACGAGAACGACACCTATTTTAGGACAGAGGGAGTAGAAGACATCTTACCCCCTTGACTCTCGTTCAAATTAACTTCATATCCTGGTTTGGAATTGGTTTAATATGATTTTGTCCTTTCTTTTACTTAAGGAATCATATAAATATTTATTTGATAAGATTTTTAAACCACAGAAAATATCTATACGATTTTAGAATTCTGGAAAAAGTCGAGAGATATGCTGAGATACACCAAATCCAAATATACTATTTACGGCTCATAAAAATATATTTAGATGCTTCAAAAAATATTTAATTCTAGAAAAAATAAAAAAAATCTAAAAAAACTAGAAAATTCCAAATATATTATTATCGGCGTATTAATGTGTTTTAAATATTTTGCATGAAAAATATATGAGATGCAACTAGCATGAATGCAACATACATTAATACAAAATCCAAGACATTAGTGATGCAACATACATGTTTATACATAAACTAGGATGTTTTCAAAATTTTCTAGAAGTTTTCAGATATTTTTTCTATTTTCTTAGAGCTAAATCTATTTGGACTGTGTGTGCGCGCCTTGGTGGGCGTAGCCTCCTCTTTTCAGTTTCTGACCCATCGTTTCTAGGAGCGCGGTCCTAGGCATTTGGTCACGGCCGAGGGACTGGGCGAGACGGAGCCGTCATCCAGGGCGTCGGGAGCGCCGAGGATTCAGACGAGTCAAAGTCGCGGATCTAGGGATCAGGCGAGTCAGAGTTGCCAAACAAGGCGTCGGACGCACCGAGGGATCGGGCGAGTCAGAGTCGTGGATCTGAGCATCGGACACGCTGAGGGATTGGCCGAGTTAGAGTCAGAGTCACGAATCCGGGCATCGGATGTGCCGAGGGATTGGGCGAGTCAGAGTCGCGGATCCAGGTGTCGGACGCGTCGAGGGATCAAGCGAGTCTGAGTCACGGATCCAGGCACCGGGCGCAGCCGGGGCATTGGGTGTCCTGAGCTCTTGAGCCCCGTTGGGCTCAGCAGGGGTCAGTTGAGTTTTGTGCGTTACCCCGTCCATGGTTTCCGCAACCGGAGGGGTTGAGCTAATGTCGCTTGCCTTGATGGCTCGAGTGACGAGCTCGGTGAGCTCGCCAATGGATACGTTCGAGGGGAATTCGGGTCCATAGTTCGTCACGGGGTTGGCATAGCCCTCATGTGGCATTCCACTGCTCCTTAACCCACGTCCAAGCAGATGCCCGGGTCATTCTAAAGACCAACCCAGGTGGCCCGCTGGCCTCCCCTCGATGGAGATTTTGTGGGCATGGCTCGAGGTTAGGATCGAACGAGAAGGTTGAGATGACCCTGTCTGCTTCAGAGCAAACTGGGCGAGGGTCGCTGGGGCTCACCTATGTTTTCTCCCCCAGCTCTATTTGATGCAAGGCGGACTCGAGCCCTTCGTGGGCTGGCCTTTGAACCCCGATCGGTCATCGCTCATGTTGAATAAGGCAACTACCGCTTCGTGACGCAACACATAGTGTTGTGATGCATCAATTGCATATGCGATGCTTCGGATGTATGGATGAATGAATGTGTGAATGTGTGTATGCGAATGGATGAATGAATGATCATGCATCAGAAGAAATAAAGTAAGAGGGATCGGTAGAGTTACCTTTGTTTGACTCGAGTGATAGGTTTTGAGGAGTCTTTATCGGATATGTCCGAACGGGATCCGAGTTCATCATTCATGACACAGTCAGCATGGCCCGCATGGGGCGTCCCTCTGCTCCTTACCTATCTCTCGGCATTTGCCTGAGCCATCCAATCAACTTAGGAAGCCTGTTGGTCTCTCCTGGGCGGACATCCCATTGTTGGGCCCTTCCAAGTCTTGCCTGGGAAGGCGGAGGGCCGCCTGCGCACAGTTGCGCCTTGTTTCCTACGCCTAGTGTGCAGTAGTGGTGGGCCATACCCAGGCCACATCTTGTCTAACCAGGCATCGTCTCGTCGGGCAGGGTGCGTCCCATCAGTCAGGGCGAGTCCCGTCGTATCCTGATCGCATTGAATGGGGGAAGGGAGAGGGTTTCTCATCCCAATCCTTCGCCTTTCCTCAACTGTTGCGCCTCTTCTTAAATAGGGGAAGGGAGAGGGCTTTCATCCCGCTCCTTCACCTATTCCCCAACTGCTGCCTCTCCTCCTTCCTTCTCACCAAGAACGTTTGTCTACCACAGTGATTCCTAGGAGAAAAAAGGGAGAGTGAGGGAGAGGAGAAACTCACATATTCGTTCATGAATCTAGAGCGCAATGTCAAGCTTGAGGTCATCTTGTGTGAGCAAGTTTGTGCTGGCCACCTTCACCGAGAAGGGGGTGCTGCCATCGAAGGAGGCGACGCACTGGAGGGCTCCTGCGGGGGAGGATTTCCCATGGCCTCAAGCCGGTGAGGTCGTCTCCTTCCTCGCCTTCCATGAGCGTGGGCTAGGGTACCTTAACAAGTGGGGCCTAGAGCTACAACACCTCAACTCGACTAGAGTGTTGCATATCACCGGCTTCATCACCGTGTGCAAGGCCTTCCTCGGGATGAAGCCGCACATGGACTTCTTCTAGGAGATCTTCTCTGGGTGAGCTTTGTCAGAGAGGAAGCCACTTAGGATCGCGTCGGTGGGGGGCTTCGCGCTGCAGAAGAAACCAAGCACGTCGGACGCCTACCCCATGTACTACCCCTGTGACTCCAACCAGGGGTGGCAAGGGGAGTGGTTCTACATTAGGAACAAAACGAAGGCGCCATTCCCACTGTTCATCGGTAGAAGGCTAGAGAGGTGGGACAGCTGGTTGTGGGGCCCTTCCAACTGGTAGAACAAACTAGAGGTCATCGAGGCGGAGCTCCAAAAGCTGGTGTGGTAGGGACTCGACGAGGTGCGGGTGTTCCACACTTTCTTCTACCGTCGGGTCGCCCTGCTGGCAGAGAGGACACGGCTGATGTGGATGTACATCGGCCCGACGGACCCCGACCGTGCGTCGTCGAAGGAGTTGGTGAAGGACAAAGTCTAGAGCCGATTAGACTGGGTGTTGCAGCTGAGGGCCCAAGAGACCCTCAAAGGAAAGCCCGGAGCTCTTCATGACTCAAAGTTGTCCAACCTAGTATGTTCTCCTCTCCTTACTTCATGTCCCTTTCGATCCTGCTCTCCTATAACCTTGACTTTGAGTCGTCCGTTTCATAGAGACTTGAACGCTACAAGTCCCAGATGCATCTTCTGAAGGGGCCAGAGGGCGTGGCTCGATAGGTGGCCCTAAAGGAGGCAGCAGATTGCTAGAAGAAGAAGAGAGATGAGAAGGCTCGAAGGAGGCACCAGAAGGAGTAGGATATCGCTCGGCGTGTGTGGGCCAGGGAGAATAGGAGCGACGTCGAGGCAGAGCTCGAGTCGGAGGATCCCACGAAGATGGGTGACGACATGATCTCCTCCGAGGATGAGGGGGACCAGGAGGTCATTGCAACCTTGGTGGAAAGCCATGAGCCTATAGCCATGTCTACCAGTGGCGGGCGGGATGGGGAGAGGCGCGGTGATGTTCCTATGCTAAGGAAGCGCGCCACTAGCTCGGACGCCATCGACGAGCAGGAGGCGAAGCGAACATGGTCGCCGTGCTCTTCGGAGGTATCATCGGCCTTGTCCCCACCTGCTTCGGGCTCGGTGGGGCAGGCCAGGTGGTTGGAAGAGCGAGCTCGCACCCGCGCATCTTTAGGGTAGGCACCGGCGTGCGACCCATAGCAGGAGGATGCCCTGCCAGCTACTCCGGTCAGCATGCCTCGAGCCGGCGGTCGTGGCGATTCACGGGCCGATCGGGAGCCAGCCAGATCGACTCTCCCCTAGTTGAAGTAAGGGGCGTGGCTCGTGGCCTGTGAGCGGCCCTCATCCAGCAGGCCCATTATCGGTGGGTCGAGGCTTTAGAGCCCTGCCGCTTACATCCCAGTATGCTTTCTTTGTTTCTTTTCGATCTTGTAGTTAAGTTTTTTGAAGTGCGACTGACCTGTACTTTTTCAATAGTGGCTAGATGATGCTAGGGTTGAGCATCGCCCTGCCTCCCATGTAGGAGGAGTGGAGGCCTACCTTGCAGTGTTTTGTGATGAGTGGCAGCGAGAGCAGGGTGGAGGCAGTGTGTCCTTCCCCTCCGGGGGTGGTGCCTTCCTCGTCGGTCGCAAGTATGGCGGTGGCAGCAGTAGAGGTGATGGTGGCAATCCTGGTGCTGATGGTGGAGGTTGGGTCAGAGGTGACCCTTGTGGCCCTCCCCCAATAGTCATGGCAGAAGAGAGGAGGGAGACCGGGCTCCCTGCCTCGTCGGTTGGGGGGCGCACGCTTGCCTTCTCGGTCAGAGTAGGAGGTGTCAGGGGGAGACGCGGCCAGGCCGAAGGTGGAACATCCATTGGCGGCCCACAAAATTGAGATAGTGGAGGTCTCCTCCGATGGTGAAGCAGGCGACAGGGTGGAGCCGATGGTGCCGTCGTAGGAGCTGGCGGTGGTTCGATCATCAGCTAGGCCTTCCAGTGGGCTGGGGGCTACCGACCTGGTGTGGCCCTACCCTGAGGACCTATGGAAGGTTCGGTTCATCCTTCGAGGTGAGTAGGACGATCAGCTCTGGGATGTGCTTATGGGAGAGGACTTGCCATGGAGTCCGATGTCGCCCAAACCAAGGTGAAGCTCGAGGAGGCCCTAGAGTGGGTCAAGTTCGTCCAACAGACGGTTACTGTTGACATGCCCCACATCACAGAGGTAGGTTTTCTATGTTCATCCTTGGCTCCTTGGTCTTCCACTGGTTATCTCAGCATGTTTGTCTCTTGTTTTGTAGGGCTTGGAGGAGATGTCGAGCCACAAGTCTCGCTTCCTCCGACAGGAGCATGCCTAGGAGGCTAAGATGTCATGGTAGGTCATGAAACTTGAGTGTGAGCTAGAGTCCACCCACCGTGAGTCTCAAGGCTAGGCTACCGAAGCGATAGAGGCACAGGTGGTAGAGCTGCTCGTGGTAGAGCGGGCGACTGTAGCTGAGCAAGGGCTTGAGGTGGTGAAGGTCCTCCAAGCGGAGACTGAGGTGTCTCTCTAGAAGTCCTTGGTGGAGACCGAGGTGGCATTCTAGGGTTCCCTAGAGGCCCTAGAGTCAGAACGGAAGGCTCGGTGAGAGGTCGATCAGGAAGTGCTCGCACTTCGAGGCTAGGTGCTTGGGACATAGGAGGCGAACGCTTAGCTACGCGTGCAGGTGACTCGGTAGGAGGAAGTGCTCTCCATCCTCGAGAACACCCGCCTCAGTACATACCTTTTCTGTTTTTGGTTGATGTCTTGGTTTTTCCTTTAACTTGCTTCTAAGCTCGCCATCCTTCTTCTAGAACTGGGCAAAAAGGTTGGGTCACTGGAGCAGGAACTGGAGATGGCCAGGGCGATGATTGGCCATAATGCGGAGGCACTGGCCAAGTCCCTTGAAGAGCGTTGTGCTCTCTAGGGGAAGCTCGACCAGCTTTGCAATGTCGCCTAGGTCGTCATCTTGGAGGTCTTCAGGTCAGCGTTGAGCACCAGCGTGCCCGCCATCCGACTAGTGGAGGTCCTGGATGAAGTTTGGGCCCTCATCACCGACAAGATGTTCTACGGGACATCGAGGGTGCTGACTTCGGTGGCGACGCACCACCCAGACCTAGACTTCGGCGCCATCTACAGTGGATACGTCGATGGCTAGAGCCCAAATGCCATCCATGCACTCAGGGAGAGCTTGCTACCACACACACAGTTGGTGGCAGAGCAAGTCTCCGCGCAATGGGTGATGGAGGCTCACCGTGCGAACATAGCCAAAGGCGCATGTGCAGAAGACATCATCCAGCCTATGGATGGAACGAAGCCTAGGTCGGAACCAAATGTCATCCCGCCTCTGATCGAGCCGAACGCCGTCTAGACTAGGGACGAGCAGCCCCTACCTTCACCGATCGCACCAATAGCTGATGCCGTCGGGCAGCCATAATAGCATGTAAAAGTAGAAACAAGTAATTTGTGTAGGGGATAAGTTCATGGGGGAGTCCCCTGTGTGAACATGTTTTGTGTGTTAATGAATACAACAATTTTGTTTTGTGATGAATCACTTCGTTCAGGGAAGTTTATCCCATTCGTTCCTTATTTTTACCCCAGCATAGCTTTGTTTTATATTCTTTCTTTTTTGCACCTACCCATCCGTCCCATAGGCTGCAACCTTTAGAGCCCAGGCGTAGCCCACGAGGCTCAGCTGCTCGTAACCGTAGGTAGTGGCGGGGTGCGATAGGTTGGAATGTTAAAAGCAAAGTTACGTATGGTAATTAAAGGAATGGACTATCCTTTCATTCGGGTAGAAAAGTTTTTACTATAAGATAGTAAAAAGAGAGGTGGTATCGCACCCTCGTGGAGCCCTGAGTGACCTGGGCTAAAAGTGTTCGGGCCAGGGTGCTTTGTAGGAGCAAACATTGATTGAAAGAAAGCGGTAAGACCGAATTTTTAGTGGAAGAAACGACATAATTGTTCGATGTTCCAAGTGTTGGTGAGAACATTGCCGTTGTCGTCCTTTAGTCAGTAGGCACCCAGTCAGATTACTTCAGTCACTGTGTAGGGTCCTTCCCATGGTGGAGAGAGTTTGTGCTTCTCCTTGGTCAATTGGGTCCTTCGAAGCACAAGGTCTCCGACCTCGAGGATTCTCCCTCTGATTTTCCTCTCATGGTACCTGCAGAGAGTCTGCTGGTAGCGAGTGGAGCGGATGACGGTCATCTTGTGGGCCTCCTTGAGTAGGTCAACTATGTCTTGTTGAGCCTCTGTGGCTTAGTCATGGTCGAAGGCCTTCACTCTTGGGGTACCATGATCGAGGTCGGAGGGCAGCACTGCTTTAGCTCCGTAGGCCAGGAAGAAGGGTGTGAACCCTGTGGATTAGTTCGAGGTCATTCCCAGGCTCTAGAGGATCATGGGGACCTCTGCAACCCATCGCCCAGCATACTTGTTCAGTCGGTTGAAGATGCATGGCTTGAGCCCTTGGAGGACCATGCCATTGGCTCGCTCAACCTGATCGTTAGTACGTGGATGTCCGACTGAGGCCCAGTCGATCCGGATGCCGTATCCATCACTGAAGTCTAGGAACTTTTTTTCAGTGAAGTTAGTTCCATGGTCAGTGATGATATAGTTAGGAATGTTGAACCAGTAGATGATGTCGAGGAAGAATTTGACCGCCTCTTTCGAGCGGATGTTGGTGATGGGCTTGGCCTCGATCCACTTGGTGAACTTGTCGACCGCTACGAGTAGGTGAGTGAAACCTCCTGGGCCCTTTCTAAGGGGACCTACCATGTCAAGTCCCCAGACCACGAATGGCCAGGTGATGGGGATAGTTTGGAGCTCTTGTGCTGGCAAATGAGTTTGAAGTAGAACAGACATCCTTCACACCTACGGACAACCTCCTTTGCACCTTGTAGTGCAGTGGGCCAATAAAAACCTTGGTGAAAGGCTTTTTTGACTAGCAACCTTGGGGCTACATGATGTCCACAGATTCTAGCATGGACCTCGAGGAGGAGCTGCTTGCCTTGGTCGGTAGGGACGCACTTCATAAGTACTCCCGATGGACTCTGTTTGTAGAGTTCATTTTCGATCACAATGAATGTCTTGGCGCATCAGGCGATCTATTGTACTTCAGTCCTTTTGGGTGGGAGAACTTCCTCAAGGAGGTCAGCGAGCAGCGGCGCTCGCCAGTCGGTTTGATCGAGCGCCATCATGGCGACGTTAGTGGGTGACATCGTCACGGAGGCACCGGGGTTGGAGCCCTCGAGCATCAGGTCGATGTTTGGGCGTGTCTAGACTGGATCTTCTAGGACATGGGTGGACGTCTCATGAAGTTCATTGATGAAGACCCATCCGAAGTTGGAGCCCGCCTGGTAGCCAATTTTGCGAGAAAATTGGTGGCATCGTCGTCCTTTCAGGGGACATGATGTAGTTTGATCCCCTAGAATTTGTCCTTGAGCTTGCGCACCTCCTAGTAGTATGCTACCATGAGGGGGCTTTTGCAAGAGGACTCCTTCATGACTTGGTCGATGACCAACTCCGAGTCACCGCGGACATAGAGCCACGTAGCGCTGAGCTTGATGGTGATGCACAGTCTGTTGATGAGGGCCTCGTATTTCATGGCATTATTTGAGGCCAAAAAGTGGAGGCGGATTGCATAGTGGAGCCTACTCTTGTCTGAGGAGATCAGAATCACTCTAGCCCCTGAGCCAGGTGCCATTACGGACCCATCAAAGTACATCATCCAGTACTCGTGGGTGATGTTCGGGGTCGGTAGCTGGACCTTCATACATTCAGCGACAAAATCCATGAGAGCTTAAGACTTAATAGTAGTATGGGGGATATAACTAATGTCATGGCCCATGAGTTTGAGTGGCCACTTGGATATCTGTCCCGTGGCGTCATGGTTGCGGATGATGTCTCCGAGCGGGTATGAAGTGACGACCGTGACTTCATGGTTGGTGAAGTAGTGCAGGAGCTTTTGAGTCGCCATTAGCATGGTGTATAGGAGTTTTTGCACCTAAGGGTACTAGACCTTAGGGTCGGTGAGTACCTCCCCGACAAAGTATACGGGTCGTTGGACCTTAAGGTGTTGTCCTGGCTCCTCCCTTTTGACAACTAGGGCAGCGCTCACCACGTGGTTGCTTGCCGCGATGTAGAGGAGGGGTTCTCCCCATTTGGGAGCGACGAGGATTGGGGATGATGTCAGCGACATTTTGAGGCTCTCCAAAGCCTACTATGCTTTCTTAGTCCAGATGAATGTGTCTATCATTTTGAGTAGCTTGTAGAGAGGCATCCCTCGCTCATCGAGTCGAGAGATGAACCGGCTTAGGGCAGCCATACAGCTGGTGAGCCTTTGTATGCCCTTGATGTTGCGTATGGGGCCCATGTTGGAGATGGCCATGATTTTTTTGGGGTTGGCCTCGATGCCACGTTCGGACATGATGTATCCAAGCAGCTTCCCCTTCGAAACCCCGAAAACACACTTTTTGGGATTCAATTTGATGTTGAACCTTCGGAGGTTCATGAACGTCATGCCAAGTTTACGATCAGGTCGCAAGCTTGAGCCATTTTGACCACTATGTCATCAACAAAGACGTCGATTGTTGGTTTTGGCTGCTCGGCTTGATCAGACTAATTGAGTGGGTTGATTTGATTGGTGAAGTATTACTGCATGCACCTTTGGTAGTGGCGCTAGTGTTCTTCAGACCAAAAGGCATGGTCACATAATAATATGAATCATACGGGGTGATGAATGAGGTTGCGAGTTGATCGGACTCTTTCATCGTGATCTGATGATAGCCTAAGTAGACATCTAGAAAGGAGAGGATCTCACATCCCAAGGTGGAGTTGACTATCTGGTCTATGCGTGGCAAAGAAAAGTGATCCTTTGGACATGCTTTGTTGAGGCTAGTATAATCAACGCACATTCTCCATTTCCTAGTCTTCTTTTTCACAAGAACAGGATTGGCAAGCCAGTTAGAGTGATATACCTCTTTGATGAATCTGGCTGCCAGGAGTTTGGTGACCTCCTCGCCTATGGCCCTATGCCTCTCGTCATCAAAGCGACATAGGTGTTGCTTAGAGGGCTTCGATCCTGGGATGAGGCATAGTGCATGCTCGGTGACCTCCTGTGGTATGCCTGGCATGTTGGAAGGTTTCCATGCAAAGACATTATGGTTGGCACATAGAAAGTCAGCGAGCTCGCATTCCTATTTGGCCGAGAGCTAGGTCCCAATCCACACCGTCTTGGTAGGGTTAGTGGGGTCGATCCCCACCACCTTAGTTTCCTCGAGTGGGTGGAAGCTAGTCAAGGAGGTTGGCTTGTTGTAGTCCGGGACTACTGGGGATGACAACTCCCCGAGCCATGGGAGCTTGAAAGAGTTGATGACGGTAGTGGCAAGCTCATAATGCTCATGGTTGCATGTGAAGGCATGCGAAAAGGCGCTACCCATAGTGATGACACCGT
This sequence comes from Miscanthus floridulus, assembly GCF_019320115.1. Taxonomy (NCBI): domain Eukaryota; kingdom Viridiplantae; phylum Streptophyta; class Magnoliopsida; order Poales; family Poaceae; genus Miscanthus; species Miscanthus floridulus. The sequence goes on along the minus strand of NC_089587.1, from coordinate 91,037,422 downwards.
TCGGTCCTAGCATCTTCAACTTCAGGTAGGTGTAGTTGAGGACTGCCATGAACTTGGCGTAGCATGGGCGCCCTAAGATGGCATGGTAGGACCCCAGGAAGTCCACCACCTCGAAGGTAAGCACCTCCGAGCGGAAGTTGGCCCGGTCGCCAAACGTGACGGACAGGTCGATCTGCCCGAGCGGGTACGCCTGTGCTCCCGGGATCACATCGTGGAAGGGAGAGTTCACCAGATGGAGCTTCGACCAGGGGATGCGCATGACATCGAGGGTGTCGACGTAGAGGATGTTGAGGCCGCTGCCTCTGTCCATCAGCACTTTGGTGAGGTGCTTCTTGTGGACGATGGGGTCAACGATGAGCGGGTAGCGTCCTGGTCTAGCGACATGGGATGGATGGTCCCTCTAATCAAAAGTGATCGGAGATTCTAACCAGCGAAGGAAGGTGGTGATGGTTGTCTCGACGACGCATGCTTCTCTGTAGCGTACTTTGTGCTAGCGCTTGGAGTAGACAACATCAGATCCCCCAAAGATCATGATGCATTCCTCAAGATCGAGAAAGTCATCCCCATCCTTACCCACCGTGCCTCCTTTCTTGGCTACTGCCTCCTTGCCCTTTCCTTCTTTCAACCCGTTGGCCTATCGTAGGAAGCGCCTGAGGAGCTCATAGTCCTTGTAGAGGTGTTTGATGGGGTAGGCGTGGTTGGTACAGGGGCTATCCATGAGCTTGTCGAAGTGATCAGGTAGGCCCTACTGGGGCTGCTTGCCCATGCGATCAGCTACGGTGACCAACGTGGAGTTAGCCTATTGGCGGTGATCCTTCTTGTTCTTCTTACCCCTCTGCATGGAGGGGCCCTCATGTCGGTCCTCACGCTTGGCCTTGCCCTTGTCCTAGCCTCCGTTGAAGATGGCTATGACCGCCTCCTCATCGGAGGCATGGTTTGTGGTGACGTCGAGTAGGTCATGGGTGGTTTAGGGCTTCAGGCAACCAAGCTTGTGGAATAGGGACTCATAGGTTGTCCCAGAGAGGAATGCGCTGATGATGTCCACATCGACGACATCAGGAAGGGAGTTGCACTGCTTCGAGAACCTACGGATGTAATCCCACAGGGACTCGTTGGGCTCCTGCTGGTAGCTCTTTAGGTCCTAGGAGTTCTCAGGGCGGACATACGTCCCCTAGAAGTTCCCAACGAAGACCCTCTTGAGGTCCGCCTAGTCGCGGATGCTGTCGTGCAGAAGGAATTCGAGCCACGCTCGAATATGTTCCCCCACACAGATGGGGAGGTACTGAATGATGAAGTGGTCATCATCCACTCCTCTAGATCGGCAGGCGAGCCAGAAGTCTTCGAGCCATATACCGGGGTTCGTCTCCCTAGTATACTTAGCGATGTTGGTAGGCGGTCGGAAGCGCTGTGGGAACAACGCTCTCTAGATGCGTCGGCCAAAGGCCCGTGGTCCTAGGCCATTTGGGCTAGGACTCTGGTCGTCCGGTCGATGATGATGCCTAGGGTGCGTCTCACCAGTCCCCTCGATGGTCCGACCGGATCCTGTGCTGCCTACTCTCACCACCACCTAATGGATGTCATCGTCATACCAGGCCTAACACCGATTGTTGATGACGCTGCGAGCCTCTCGATTTGGCCTAAGGCGTTTATGCACAGGCGGTCGGTGTGGAGCAGGCGTCGGGTCAAGTTGTGGCACAGCTATGGCTTCCTGTTCCGCACTCGGCGACTGTAGCGGCGAGCGGATAGAGCGATGCATCTGGTGCGTCCCCGCCCCTAGGTGAGGAGAGAGGCCATGAGTCGATGTCATGACGTGGAGCTCTCCGCCTATTGAACGGTGGCAGTCTCCAGCAGCGCCTCGAGGTTCTGGTGGACCGCCTACTCCTGTGGGTCGATAGGCTCGGGAAGGCCACGCAGAAGCATCGCCGCCGCGGTGATGTTTTGACCAGCCTGAGCAAACTGTCAGGGATCGTTCCCCCCATCGATGATGTTGCGCTGAACCTAACGGGTGTGACCCTGAGCACCGCTCACCAGGTTATGCGCATGGGGCGCATTGTGGTGTGCTGAGCACGCCAGCACAGGTGGCGGCTGGTTCTGTCACCTTTATCATAGCTCCTCGCCATGCTCCTAGGCACATGAGGGGGCATCTGCGTGAGGGTTTGGAGGGGTGTGGGTCTAAAGAGACTCCACCACCACCGGTGGCTATCCTAGAGCATCTGTCATAGCGTACTCGTGGGATAGAGGGTGGCTAGGTGCCACAACATCACTGATGCTAGAGTCGTTGCTCTCAACATCTTCATCCATGAGGTCGTGGAAAGAGGCAGGAGCATAGCTTGTCATCCCCACGAATTTGGATGTGAGAGGGGACGGTGCCAGCATCCTTCAGAGCCCCTGGGCAAATGCGTCCATGGGGGACATGAGGCCATAGGGAAACTAGTCGCATGGCGGTCATGGTAGGGACAACAGGGTCCCTCTGGAGAATCGGCGAAAGATAGTAAATAGTGAGTAAATAACAGACCATACGTCACTCGCCGAGTGTCCTGGAGCCGACGGAGGGTGCCCCTCCGGCAGGCACCGGAACAAGTGCCTCCTCATAGAGGTAAAGCACACCAAGCCAGTCGACAATGAAGTCTAGGCTTCTGAAGAGGAAGGCCTAGGATGACTCGAAGATGGGTGGAACCCACATCCCAACAGGTGGGAGTGTGGGAAACTCCAGCGAGCCAAAGCGAGTCGTATCGCTTGAGCCCGCCATGGCAAAAATGGCAAAAAGGTGGGCTATCCGATGACCAAAGTCATGAACATACGGCGTCCTCCCCACAGACGGCGCCAGCTGTTGGTGTAGAAAGTGACCAACACGTAAATATTGGTAGTTTTGCCGTACGTTGTGATCGGATGTGGCCTAGCACTCAATGACACAGGTTTTATACTGGTTCAGGCAACGTGCCTTACGTCTAGTCTAAGTCGGTCGAAGACTTTATTCTTGAGCCTAGGTGCTCAAAGTTTGCTGTGGGGTTACAAACGGAAGGGAGTAAGATAGGGGTGCAAGTGGTCCGATCGGACTCTGGACCGAAGGGCCGAGAGTGACGGGAGCTTCTATGTGTGCTAAGTATTTGAGCATGTGCTCTATTTGAATCCTTAGTCATTCGAATCGTCTCAGAGGATGTCATTGGGAGAGAGCGCATCCCCTTTTATAGATAAAGGGAACCACCTTACAAGTGAGAGAGGGAGAGTTTACATATGCTACTAAGTCTTGTTGCCCACGCCGTTAGGTACAATGATGATTGTAGGCGCCCACAACACTGTTGATGTCAGACGCATGTGGGAGGTTTTACCGTATTCACCATGTATGGCAAATGATGGCACCCACAACACTGTTGATGCCCAGAGGCATGTGGGGAGTTTTACCGTGTTCGCCTGGTATGGGAGTTGAGGGCGGCCACAACACTGTAGGGTAAATGTCAGCGCCTACAACACTGCTTGGGCGCTGACATGCTTGGAAGGTGGCAGGGCACCCTTCTGCACATGCCCTGTCGGTACTATGCTGCAGGTGTACAGGATACAGTCCTTGGTATTATGGTTAACTTGAGCGCCCTTGCTTACTTGCTTCGCTCGTTTTCTGGGTCCTCAACGAGCAGGCGTCCTCGGTCGGTTGGTCCTAGTCAGCTCTGATTGTGCCAGTCAGAGAAGAGCTATAAGCAGAGGTTCGGTGCATTTCCGGTTAGAGAGGCGGGCCAGAGTCGGAAGCGGTGGTTGGAGAGGCGGGCCAAAGTCAAAAGCCAGCATCATTCCTCCTTGGCCAGGCCTTTCGGTCGGAGAGGTGGGCCGGGGTCAGAAGCGAGTGCCATTCCTCCTTGGCCAGGCCTTTCGGTCGTGGCGGCCTATAGTCGGAAGCGAGCGTTGTCCTTTCCTTGGCTAGGCCTTCTAGTTGGAGATTGGATTGCCCTTCTGGCCTATCGTTAGGTTGTTGGGCTGGCCTAGTAGTTGCGCGTTGTTTGCAACGTTGTTTGCTGGGCCAAGCTTTTGTTGGGAAGCAGATCCATGGGGGACCCTAGGTTTATGAACCTGACACTATTTCTCCTGGTACACCTTCATCTTGGGATTAGTTTGATCAGGAGCAGAATTGGTGGCCTTCCCATTTTTGTGGGGCGCGGCACTGCCGCCCTTCACCACGGCACTACCGCTATGTGGCACTGCCGCTCAGGGACGCTGCACTGCCATGGTATGTGCAGGCTGATTTGTACCAATTTTGCCCTTCTTTTCAAACTGCACACACTCATAGTCATTCACTATTCTTCTTCCATTTGTTTTGGCTCCTTTTGTGTGTCCAAGCCCATGCTTGATTGAAGGATTTCTTCCTTGCTTGAATTGTGGCCCTTTTGATTCATCATTTTTCTTGTCATTGGATTGAGTTTTACCTATCCACCCTTTTCCAATGACTTCATTGAGTTTAGCAATTTCCTTTCTCATAGTCTCCATGTTTGCAAAGTTAGTAGAATAGGCATTCAAATCAAGATTAAAATATTTTTCACAACCTTGACTAGTGGAGGGAGTAGAGGTTTTCTTTGCCTTAGGGAGATGTGAGTTGCTAACCCAAAGAATGCCATATTGCATCTCAAGTTCTATGTGCGTTTCATCCAAGTCACAATACTTTTTCTTAAGTGCTTTATTTGCTTTCTTTGTAATAGCATGGTCCTCTTGCTCTTTGGCCAAAGCCTTACGCAAGGATTCCACCTTACTTCTCTCTAATGCAAGAACTTCTTTGCTAGCAATGTAGAGATACTCTTGTTGGATAAGAGTATCTTCTCTAGATTCTAGCTTGGCTTGGACACTCTCTAAACCCTCCATTAGCTTAGGATGAATAATTTAGTCTTTCTATCCAAATTTTTAGTTATCATATTTATTTCTTCATTACTTGATTCATCATCACTAGAGCTATCACTAATATCACTACTAGAGATATCACTAGGTGGAGAAGATTTGACCTTCGATTTGAATTTTACCTTCTCATCCTTTGCCATGAGACAAATGTGAGGGGAGTAGTAGTCATCATCGGACATGTCGTTGAAGAGCCTTGGTGTAGGGGATGACTTGTGAATAGCAATGGTTGCAACCTTCTCATCCTCTTCACTTGTGCTCTCTTTAGTTGAGTTCCATTCATGCCAATGTGAGGCTCTCCCATGTACTTCTTGCACTTTTTATGGTCAGTCTTCTCCTCTTTCATGTCCTTCTTGTATTTGTTGTCCTTGATCTCATATGGACACTTGGCAATAAAGTGATCGGTGCTTCCACAATTGTAGCATGTCCTCTTTTTTTCTTGTTTAGAAAGCTTCTCTTCACTACCTTATAGCCTTGCTTCTTTAGCCCCTTGTGACACCTCTTCATAAAGAGAGCAGCATCATCAACTTTCTCATATTGATCATCATCATTTTCACTTTCACTTGAAGATGATGTGGTCTCTACTCCTTCTTGAACTTGCTTGCTTTGCTTTGGGCTTGCTAGTTGAAGCTTGTTGGTTGATCTTGGACTTGCTTATAGAGCATTGCTTGCTTGATTTATTGGCCTTGAGAGCTACATCTTTGATCTTAATGTCCTTTAACTTTGCTTGCAATTGTCCAAGTTTCTTCCTCTCATTTACTTCTTCTCTTTGCATGTCAAAGGTCAAGATCCTCCCAAGTACATCATTTGGTGTGAAGTACTTAAACTTCTTCTTATCTCTAATTAGAGTGACTACGGTCTCATTTTTAGGTGAATAAGCTTCCAATATAATCTTGACAACTTTGTGATCATCTAGCTCATCACAACCATAGTCTCTAATCTTGCCCACCATCGTTATCAACCTATCAAACATCTCTTATGGCCCCTCTCCATCCAAGATTACAAACCGGTTGAGTTTTGACATCAACAAGTTAATTCTTGCCTTTCTCACTTTGTCAACCCCTTCATGTGCTAGGTGCAAAGTGTCACATATTTGCTTGGCAACATCAACTCCAATCACTCTATTATACTCATTACCATCCAAGGCACTAAGCAACACACTTGTGGCTTAACTATTGAGGTGAATGATTCTCATCTCTTCTAGTGTTGGGTTCTTGGGACCAACCAATGGATCAAATCCATTGCAAACAATCTCCCAAATGCCGGGGTGAAGACCTATAAGATAAGCTCTCATCAAGTGCTTTCACTTGGTAAAGTTAGTCACATTGAAATGAGGTAATTTGTCCGCGGGCACATTAATGAAAGACCTCCGATCGTGGTTAATCATAGGAATAGAAGAATAGTTAAAGGATACGACGGCATATTTATTGTTGTCGGCCTTGTCCTTTCTTTTCTTCTCCTTCTTGTTCCCCTTCGACACTTGGTATGACTCATCATCATCTGCATCTTTAGAACTACTTGATATGCTTGATGATGCACTTGTTGGCTTCTTTTCTTCTTTCTTCTTCTTCCTAGCTTCTCTTCTTTTTCTTCTTGCTTCTCTCTTAAATCCTCTTTCTTCTTTCCTTTTCTTCTTCTCCTCTACCCGTTTCTCCTTCTTTTTCTCTCTTGCTTCTCTTTTTAGCTTTTTTGTCTTCTTCCTTCTTCTCTCATTATCATCGAGAGCTCTTTCGGCATCGGTAGCCTCAAGATGTGGTAGTGTGGTGTTGCTCGCTGTCGACGAGCTCAACTCGCTGTTGTTCGTGTCAACATCCACCCGCTTCACGCTACTAGTTCCTCCTTCGGCCTCCATACCTTACGCGGTGAAGCGTATATGAGGTAACCCGCTCAGTTGGCCTAGAGGGGGGTGAATAGGCATGTCAAAACAAACACTCAAACTTTTATCAAATTCACCATGTGGCACTGCCGCTCTGGAGGGCGACACTGTCGGACCGCGGCACTACCGGACCAGAACAGCGACACTACCGCACCTGCAGACAACTTCGAGTCACAACGAAAACTTATATCGGAGAAATTTCTCAACTTGCACAGGGTGAAGGTGGTGGAGGAAACGAGTGAAGAACAGGCGCCTGCACCTGGTCCGGGTCTTGGTCCTGGTCCTGGTCCGAGTCAGGGTCCGGCTCCGGCACAGGCTCCGGCCCCGTCTCCGGACGCCCATTCGCAGGGGCCCGAGAAGACGCTGATCGGGGACGTGCTGCTCAGGGAGTGCAAGCACGTGCTCGGCTTGTTCCCCACCATGTGCCGGAAAAAGCCGCACAACCACCAGTACGTCGGAAAGATCATCGGTCGGTGGCGGTTCAACTACTAGATAGCTAGCAGATTGCCATCGTCGTCGTCGTCGTCGGCGGCGGCGCGTGCTTGGTGTACGACTGAACCCTTCCGTTGGCGAAGGTGCATACGTACGCATGCAGGAAAGGAAGTGATATAAACACGATGTGTATATACACGTTATGTTTTGAATTCCTGACAAATTAAAAGCAATCAGTAATTCAGGATACCTCTTCCGTTTGTTTTTGAATTCATGACTTGTATAGTATACATTGGCACTGATCGTATCGTATACCCACTACACATATCCATGTATGCTTTACTGGTACAGCAAAAAATCCATTGCCGTAGGACAAGGGTCACTGAATCAGATGAGGATGCCGGCCAAGGTTGGTTGACAAGGGCCAGGGAGATTAGGGACTGGCTGAACCTGAACAAGAAACAAATAGAGAGCTTGCAGGAGGGACTACACCTACAAGGATGAGAGGCAGGGCAGGGTGGTACTACAATGGTGGGTAGAAATATGACGAAAGAGAGAACCCAAGGAAGAGGAGGCCTCCGATGGTTGCGACCGTGCCCTGAGATATCTTGGAGGCCAGCATGCTGCCACCCACCACCGCGATCGACGTGCAGATGGTGTGCCCCAAGGCTGCTCCTGTAGCAACTCCGACAGCATTTTTGTGGGTCGCCAGCTGCATTGAGGACCATGCTTCGAGTTCAGTTACGAAGTTGGATGAAAAGGAGACAGCTGGAAAATCCAATTTGAAGAGGGAAATTGAACCGTACCGCTATTGTAGCTATCTGACTTCGGTCACCCCACTCCGCCAAGAAGGTCAACACAAATGACTGAAATCAAAAGTCAATACGTCATATAGAAAGCGAGCAATACACTTGGCACTGCTTTTTTTCTCGAACGTGCAGGAGAACTGCGCATCAATATATTAAGAAGAAAAAAGGAGGGGGAAAAGAGCCCCAAAAAACTGTTACAAAAACACAGAAACAAAAAACTGTTACAGAGAAAAGGGTCTGCAACCCACCCTAAGAACCCAAACTACGTTGTGTCTCTAGAGAACTATAAGGCAGGACCAAAAAAACCACCGGACCCAAAAAGAGCTAGGAGGTAGGAGCCAGGGCAAGGAGATAAGAAACTCCTCGAGCCCCTGCTGCTGACCACTGCTGAGCTTCTTCCTTAAAAGCTGAGAGGACCCTAGCTAGGTTAGGAGTTCCCCCATAAAAAACACAATGATTTCGATGCTTCCAAATTAACCAAGCTCCCAAAATAATAATGGAATTGAACCCCTTCTTCACTTGACCAGAAAGCCTGCTGCAAGCACCCTCCCACCAGTCCACAAAAATCAAATCAACCATTTGTGGAGCCACATCTTGCAGTCCAAAAGATTGCAGAATGTTGTACCATGTTTGCCGGGCGAAGACACAAGAGATCAGAAGATGGTCTATTGTTTCACCAGCCTGATCACAGAGTGGACACTGCGTTGGGTGATCAAGACCTCGACGTGCTAGTCTGTCAGCTGTCCAACATCTATTGTGAGCTACTGTCCACATGAAGAACTTGCACTTCCCTGGGGCCCAGCTCTTCCAGATCAACTCCCAAGGACTGAAATGAGTGGCTCCAATGAACAAGGCCTCATAAGCCGATTTATTAGAATACATACCGGAAGCTGAAAGTTTCCAGATATGTGTATCTTCCACCTCAGGATGCAGTACCACATTTGACAAAAGCCCCCAAAGGTGAAGGTATTCAATCAGAACAGGCACACTTAAAGCACCTGTTATATCAGAAACCCATTTCCCCCCCGTGATAGCATCGTAAACTGATCTTTTCCTTGCTCTGGTTGCTATAGCGCTAAACAAATGTGGCATGGCCTGTTCTAAGCTCTGACCAAGCAACCATCTATCTGTCCAAAAACGAGTATTTTTTCCATTGCCTACTACTGTCTCAACAGCCATAGCAAAGAAGGCTTGGACTTGAGAATGAGCTACAGCATCAGTACCGATATGTATGGTTACCGTTACCTTAACTAGTGTTAACAGAAACATGCAATGTCAGAAAGGATTCTAAATTATCTGAAAGCGGGAAAGGATTGCACAAGATTTCACCATCCACCACAAAATCAGAAGTAAATGCATGTTTCAGAGAAAGTGTAAAATGGGGAAGGGAAAGGGAAACCTACCTCCAGGAAAATAGGAGTGCAGAATCTCAAGAAAACACGTCTAAATGTTGACTTCCCTTGGCCTGCTTCCAGCTTTTCCTCTACCTGTATATGTCAAGGAACAAACGGTATTATATAATATAGTGATAGTCTGAAAAAAAGAGTGTTACAACAGTCACTGACAACCAATGAGCACAGTCGTCTGAACAATGAGTAGCAGTATTAACTCTTGACATCTGAAGCTAAATATCACATTTCAAGCACAAGTATATCATACTTATGTTGTAAGTTGTAACAGGTCTAATCAAGAATAGTCCATGGTCAGGAAGGCCCAATCAGTTATGGACTCAAAATGTGTTTATGCTATATCTAGCAAAGATGGATGATGCTTAGCATGGAAATGAGAAGAAAGTAACAATTCGAGGTAAGAAATTCCACATACTTCTTCTATTTCCTTCTTCTGTGATGTCTTGGAATCTGACCTCCAAGCAATGTACAGGAGCCGTAGCCCAAAAAATGCATAGAGGACTGAAGCACAAAACAACAAAAGAGGATATATCAGAATGCACTGCTGCATCCTACAGAACCGATATAACATCAAGATTGCTACAATATCTTATAAGAATCGTAAGATTAAGAATATTCGTGCTCAAATGGTACATATACATCCATAAGACCTTGGAAGACCATTAGTTGCACTAGCAAGAAACAAATGTTCTTTCTTGCTCCAGTAACCAAAATTTGAATATCTTACGATCACTATCATTGGAAAAGGGAGTAATCTAGCAAATGGTTGCACCCACTAGTAATGTTTATTGGAAGGGAAGAACTTAGAACTTGATTGTTATGCATTTTTGCCCCAATTTAGATGCACTTGGATGCAAGTAAAATTAGGAAAACACTACTGTGAGAAAACATAAATTTACTTCCATCACCATCACTATGACGATCTGTAAAAACATCTATGTCTCCACATTTTTATACAAACACTGACTGGATGCAGATATGTCACATCTAGTGTACCGCTTCAGGTACTTGCAGGTCAAATATTCATCAGTATGTGGCGGTTAATATATTTATCAGTGTTTTTGGGACATGGACCATACTAGTCATCTGTTACTTCGATTTGATCCGCCAACCACTAGAATCTCTAAACCTTGGACCACCTTTATCAATGGTACACAATAAGGTGACATTCAGATAAGCCATACCTGTCGCCGCGCTGTTAGTGTGTTTCCTCGATATCAAATTCGGAACGATTCTGCCTAGTCCAGTAGACAGTACCTAAGAATGCAACACCACAGAGGCACAGAAGGATCAGTCTCAATCAGACTAGCAAGTACTAGCAACTTTTTCCCCCCGACAGAGCTGCAAAAGCTTCAGTGAAACACCTACCGTCATAACGACAAGTGCAGACAGTGCGCCCGAGAGCACCGTCGACTTGGGGTGCCGCATCGCCATCAGCGCCGCGATGATAAACGTCTCGTCGCCAATCTTCACCCGGAGAAGACCCACAGACATTCAGAGACAGGTTACGAAGGAATAATTAACTTTTTACCATCTTACGGGGTGTGTGGTATATAAAATACCAGGTCAGCGACACAGTTTATGATGTCATCCGTAATAATGGTAAAAAATTATTTGCCCCGGTTACGAAGGCATGAAGAGCGTATATACGCGCGGCAGAAGGGAAACCCATGAACACCGGCGCCCGCGGTACCTCGCTAACGATGATCATGGACAGGCTGGCGAAGAAGGCGTCGAAGAGCCCCAAGCCCGTGTCCTGCGCCCCAGCCGCCCGCGCCCCCGCCGTGTGGTGGAGGAACATCTGGGAGGCAGAGCACACGGGAGGCGCGTTCAGTGATAGAGCAACCCAATCTCTCTCAGACAGTCAGAGTCGAGACACACAGCGTGCCCCCAGGGGCCCGGCGCGCTCACCTTGGTGCGGCGGTCGAGGCGGTCGGCGCCGACGCCAGTGCCATTCCCGGAAGCGCCATCAGCAGCCTGACAGGAGAAATGCAGGGACCCGGAGCGTGAGGCCGTCGGAGACGAGCCTTGCGGGACGGACGAGGAAACGGGCGAAGCACGGGGACGTGGTTGGAAATGCTCACCTGGTCGGCGGCGGAGACGGAGACTGGAACGGAGACCGCGAGGAGGAGAACAACGGCGGCGGCGAAGGCAAAGCCAGCGTGCCTAGGCATCGCAGCGGGACGGAAGGCGACGCGAGATCTGCGCATGCAGCAAGCAGTCTGGGCGGGGGGCTGTCGGCGCGGCGTGGCGGGGCGGGGCGGGACGCTGCCGGGATCTCGGAGGAGAGGAAGGGGGCAGCCAGCCGGGCGACCCGCGTGCGCCGGTGCGCGTCGGGATGGCCGAGGAGTTAAAAAGAAGGCCAAATTTGGCAGGGGACATCGAAAAAACGTGGCTTTTGCCGCTAACCAAAAAAAAAGAATGGCTTTACTGTAAAATATTATAAAAGTACAGTGCTATAGTTTTTATAATATGATTTCTCATCCAAACATGTAAGTAAATATAATATCTGGACATAAATACCCCTGCTCTTCAATTCAAGATTCCAGCAACATAACAAGTTATATTTCATCACTATAACATGTGTATTACAGCAACATTTTAACAGATCCATGAACATGACGGGTTCAAAAGAAAGTAGCAGGTTTAAGCCCACAAAATAATATATTCTAGCAACATTTCAGTCACACTTTTAGTCAAGTACGGCCACAAAATATAGGCTAAGTAACAGATTTCAACCAACTAAAGTGCACAACCTATGCTTATTTAGACCTAACAACTTGCAGCTTTTTCGTCTTTCCCTTGTCAACACTAAATGGAGATGTGATTGGACATCCAACAGGCTCTATGGCGTCTTCAAGTTCTAGCAACCTCTTACGACTATAGATGGGTATAGAAACATGTTAGCTAAATAGAAACAGCAACAGGAACCCATAATAAAAATCTACAAGAGTTATACCCTCTTATCATATGACTTGGGGTAGAAACAGAGGTGGTGAGTCTAGTTGGTGTAGATGATTCTAGTTCCAGCAACATCCTTGTCATACTACATGCAAATACAATCATATGATATTACACTATTACAGATTTGACAAAGGGACAAATATCTTAAATGTGCAAATTGCAATTGTACCTTCTTGTAATAGGGCTTGGTGTATGAGAACAAGTGATGGGTCTTGTGGGTGTAGCACTGTAAGTTGTTTAAATATATAAGATATGTGTAAGTTAGGTGAAAATTAAAAATCCATAAAGAAGTTCAAAAGGCTTACAATGGGTCAACACATGATGGTAGTTCCTGTGGTGGCTCAGCAGCACTAGATGGCACTATTGTGACACTTTTCTTGCCTCTCTTTCTCTTTGGCTTTGGAGCAGTAGGTGGTGGTGCATCAGAATCATAGACATATTCATTGCATGTTTTTGCCATGTGTCCAAGTTGTTTGCACCTTTTGCATCTTGTGGTTCTCTTTCCAGATCCACCTTCTGCAGCTGATTTAAGCCTCTTCTTCCTTGGTCTCCCAGCTGCTGGTTTCAGAATTAGAGGCCACAACTTAAATCCAAGGTTCACTTGAGGCCACTATTTCCTATTTGCCATTGGCTTAACACACTTTTGGTATGCCTTCTTAAACTTTGCGACAGAGTAGTATTCATGAACATAGCCGTCAATATTACAACCTCGAATTGAGGTGATAACACACAAGGCACGAGTACATGGCAGACCAGTAACTTGCCAACGTTTATAGGTGCACTTCCTCTCTTAAAGATCAACAGTATGCCTCCAATGAACTAGATCCCTTGTAACACCTTCGACTTCACCTAACATTTCATTATCTCTGCCACCATCTTTGCATGCATACCTCCACATATATTTCAACCCCCTACTTCTTGCATTGAGGTCCTTCATGACATTAGGCAAAATCTTATCTTTAAACTTCTTGGCAATTTTTCTTCTCAATAATATTATATCCATGCATAATTGCCTAATCCAGCTGTTGAATGTTTCAGCTATGTTATTTGTTACATAGTCACACTTGCTTGCTTTAGAAAATAGATGCCTTGTCTATAGGTGCTTATGGTTTTCATGTATCCACTTCATAGCTTCAAGACATGCTTCATACATCAAATTGTAGTGCTCTTCAAACCTATACTTTTGAAAAGCTCTACATACTGGCCACAAGTGCTTCTCGAAGACCTCACCTCTGAACCGTTTTTGGAAGTTTGCAACTAAGTGTCTCATGCACTCCCTATGCTCAACTCCATTTTTGAAGACTTGAGTAACAACAGAATCAATTACTTTGCCTGCATCTGTTGAGATCACTAGGCCTAGAGGTGATCCAATTGCTTGATGAAGTCTCCTAAAAACCAAGACCAATTTTTAGTTGTTTATGATCCAAACACACCATAGCACACTGGAACACATCCAATTATGCCCATCAATAGAAGTAGTAGATGCAAGTTGTCCCTTCCATTCCCTAGTCTGAAGGGTTGAGATGGTGACTAGAGGGAGGGGGGTGAATAGTCTTTTCTAAAACTTAATCACATCGGCTAACCGATACAAATGCGGAATTAAAACTATCGGTCTAGCCAAGACTATACCCCACAATATATGTTCACTAGCACCTTGCAAAGATAACAATTATGCAACAAAGGTGCTGGGCTAGTTAGAGCTCTCCTAAACAATTCTAGGAGCAAGGTTACACAAACCTATGCCACTAGTATTTTAAGCAACAAGAGAGCTCCTACACATGCTAGTAAGCAAAAGCACAAAGCTAACAAAGCTCACTAGCAATGCTCAATAACAAGGCAACCAATGCCTAATTAGAGAGTGCAAAAACTTAGCTACACAAACTAAGCAATGTGACTAATAAGGTTACTAAAACCAAATTAGTCACGCAAGGGAGCTACTTCTATGCTACACAAGCAAGAAGGTAATTAGCAAGCTACACAAGCTATCTAATTATAAGAGCAACTACACAAGCTTAATATGTATAAAAGTAATTTCAAGCTTGTGTAATGGGGATGCAAACCAACGGGAAGAACAAGGTTGACACGATGATTTTTCTCCCGAGGTTCACGTGTTTGCCAACACGCTAGTCCCCGTTGTGTCGACCGCTCACTTGGTGGTTTGGCGGCTAATTAGCATCACCCGCTAAGCCCGTACGTCGGGCGCCGCAAGAACCTACCCCTTGAGTGAGGGTAGCTCAATGACACGCTTTCCTAGAGTTGCTCTTCGTGGCTCCCGCAGGGCGAGCACAATGCCCCTCACAAGCACTTCTCCGGAGCGCCGCACAAGCTTCTTGCGCGCTTCGATGGAGACCACCACCAAGCCGTCTAGGAGGTGGCAACCTCCAATAGTAACAAGCACCACCGGCTTGCAACTCGGTCACCTAGTGCCACTCGATGCAACCTCACGACGCAATCATACTAGAATCGCTCACTCACACAATCGAATGATCACTATCAAGTATATGTGTGATGGAGGGCTCCCAAGCACTCACAAGCATAGACACTAAGTCCCTTGAGGTGCTCCACGCCAGCCATGGTCGAAGGCCACTTCTATTTATAGCCCCAAGGGCTAAACTAGCCGTTACCCCTTCACTGGGCAACGGTCGGGCCGACCGGACGCTTCGGTCATGTTGACCGGATGCTGGACCTCAGCGTCCGGTCACCCGCAGACGACCACGTGTCCCGACTCCAATGGTCACTTGACCTGACCGGACGCAGCAGCTTTCAACTGACCGGATGCTGAACCCCCAGCGTCTGGTCGTTTCTAGTAAGGTACCGACCTCGACCGGACGCGTTCGGTCACACTTGATCGGACGCAGCCAGCGTCCGGTCACACTCCAGCTTCTGCGTCATCGTACGTTAGCCTGACCGGACGTAGCCTACCAGCGTCCGGTGCATTCAGATCCAGCGTCCGGTCAGTTGATCGACGTCAGCATCTTCGCGACCAACTCGTTTTCACTTCTAACTTCTTCACCCTTGCTCCAATGAGCCAACCACAAGAATTTGCATCCGGCGTAATAGAAAATAGGCATTCCATTTTCCCAAAAGCGCCTTGTAAACACCTGCAAACACCACCTCCTTTGTAAATGTGCCAACACCACCAAGTGTACACCACCATGTGTCTGTGTGTTAGCTTTTCACAATCAATTCCCAAAGGATGTTAGCCACTTAACTTGCCATGCCACTCGATCCTAGCGATGATGCAAAGTTAGATCACTCGAGTGGCACTAGATGACCGATATGCAAATAAGTTTGCCCCTCTTGATAGTACGGCCATCTATCCTAAACCCGGTCATAAACTTCTCTACACACCTATGACCGGTGAAATGAAATGCCCTAGGTTATACCTTTGCCTTGCGCATTCCATTCCATCTCCTCCAATGTCGATGCAACACATGCACCAACACGATCAACAATGATATGATCCACTTCATATCATCACGTGATCATATTGGTTCATCGATCTTGACTTCACTTGCTCTTCACCGTTGCCATCGTCCATCGGCGCCAAGTCTTGCTCAAGCTTCACCGCCACACGGTCCATCACTCCAAAGCCTTCGACTTGCCCTTCACGCTTGCAACCGGTCCATCAAGCCAAGTCTTGTCTTGATCTTCTCCACCTTGATCACATGACTCAATGTCATGTCTCATGTGCAATAAGCTCCTTCATCATCACATGTGTGAGCTTTACAACATCTCCAAGCCATTTTCACCTTCATGGCATATGTTGCTCACACACATGTACCTGTGGACTAATCACCTGTGTATCTCACATAAACACAATTAGTCCACCTAAGTTGTCACTCAATTACCAAAACCAAACAAGGACCTTTCATAGTCAAATGAGTAGAGTCTACGCCAAGGAAAGGCCTGCAACCATTTAGAAAACCATCTACATAGGCTTTTAGGGCAACAAACATTCATGTAAATCTCATCTTCTTTCCCACTTTGCTCATATTCAATGTCAACCAAACTCTCTGGATTGGTCTTCTCCACCTTAGCCTTGAAACTAAAAGTATGCTCAAAGTTGTCATCCCACTTCCCTTTGAGTTGTTCCACAGCCATATTCCTACCATCCCACACTACATAATATGACAACTTCAGGTGATACTGTTCTTCTAGTCTTTTCTTCGATTCTTTAGCTCCAATTGTGAGATCCTTTGCAAGCCAACTAAGAACCCTATCCTTGACCCAATGATTGGTTGCCATGCAGTTATGCTCAACTTTTCCAGTGCTTTGACAAGTATGCACATGAGGTATCTTTTTTATCTACATCAAATGGAAAAAATTGAAGTTGTATAAATCTGAAATTGTACAAAACTGTATACAAACAATAATGCAAGTTGCAAAATCATACCTTCTAGGTCATCCCATCCCGCAACTGTGAAGCATGTATCCTCCACTTGCACCGTTCAGCTTTGCAGTAGCCTCTGTATCTTGTTGACTCAGAATAGACAACTGCAATTTCATATTCACCCTTTATTGCATATTGCCTAATAGCCTTATTAAAAGTATCACCATCCCCAAAGGTTACACCAACTTCTATTGTTGGGTTCTCTAAGTTAGTTGCATGGACAATGGTCTCACAATCCTGTGCATCCTCCACTATTAATTTATCCTCTAAACCAATACACTCATCATCCTCTACATCGCCATCTGATTCAGAATCCGATAAATTAGAAAGCAATGATTTGTAGGGGTCCTCATCATTTAGACCAACATACTCTACATCATCATCGACCCAATTCACTTCAGGATTGTTCTGGACCGGAGGCTCTACTAGGGATGATGCAATTTCAAGAATAGGTTGCGCAATTAACTGGTTGGCAGGAGCATCAGTGCTACCCTGTAACACACAAGACATGTTCTGTTGTCACCCAATATCAAGCTCCAAACAAAAATCATCCTTTATCATAACCCGCACTTGCACTGAGAGCATTCTTATCTCCCAATACATGTTAATTGCATGCAACAGTTGTTATCAGAATCAATTTCTTCATAGCTACGACTCATATTATCCCAATAGGTGACACGTAACTTATGTTTAGAGTCTAGCTGAATTTCTGTACCAATTTCAAGTAGCAAATCATTCCAATTTGTGGTATCTCTGTCTAAAATCTTAGCAATGTTACAAGCACGCGCTTGCCATCTTCAGTCAATTTAACAAAAGCACCTACACGTGCGGCAAACCTGTAGGACGAATTGGGATCCATCCTACATATATAAATATGAACATAAACATAATCTAAATGAACACGCCATATGATTTCAATTGAGGCTAGGGTAATAGAAGATAATATGAATGAACCTTAGGGTAGGGATAATGGCAGAAATTAGTTACCTGTCAGGAAGCCATGAGAGATCAGCATGCTCCTGGGGGAAAATGTCCCATCGCCAATTTTGCCTAAAAAGAACGGAAGCCAGAGGGGCCAGCCCAGTCCAGCCCAAGGTGGACGTGGACCTGCGGCTGACCCGCATGGGCGTGGCCGGTGGCCCCCTGCCCGTTTCCTTCCCGGATCCCGTGCCATTTGCGTCGCGCTCGCGGTCCAGCCTGCCGCCGACGGCCCGGCGCACCGACTGCCCACTGCCCCACTCATCCTCCAGTCCTTTCTCTCTCTTTTTTTCGGGGAATATTAAAGATGAACAGGGTTACAAGCATCAGCCAACAAGCGGCCAACAAAGTCTTGCGCTCTCTTGATCCACACCTTGGAACAGAGATGTTTACAAGCATGTTGGCCTAATTCATGAGCAACCCTATTACACAATCTATTGTAGTGGATAAACTCAACCCCTCTAAGCTCATCGCCGAGCAACTTTGCTTCTTTCAGTTGTACTGCAAGTTTGGATCGATTGTCTTCATTAGAGTTTAGAGCTTTGCAAATTGGCAGGCAGTCAGTCTCCACAACAACAGGAAGATCAATCCATTCTCTGTAGATAAAAATTTGAGCCTCGGTTTAGGAACACGAGAGCTTTTTTTTTTCTTTTTGAATTTGATCAAATTTTGAAAGACAACATCGGTACACAGAAAAAAAGTGCAGCCACGCAAAACCCCAATTTGATCGGAAAAATGTGCCAGTACCTCTACTCTGGTTGAATTCTACCTCCAATATAGTAGTACTACCATGTTTCTTTCAGTGCCTCCAGCACTAGAATTGAGTTGGGATACGCCAACCCCTGCAAGTTCTTTATTTCTGAGCCACTTTGACGTTTCCGTTAGGTTAGATCTCACGTAACGATGTTGACGCGTGCACACACGCACACGTGACCAGGCGACGAATCCGGTGATGGTCGCTCCCAAGCTACCGCAACATCGACAGGGACTTGCTTCGATTTGGGCATTTGGGTACGTGTTTGCTGCTTCTTGGAGTGTGAACTGAATCCCCTCAATTATGCTCCATCTATCCCATGGAATGGAAATGGCATTGGTTTACCGCACACAACATATCACAGCAACTGACTACTAAGAATACTCTGCTAACAAAGACACAGCAAACCTGGTCCAGTCCTTACCGTGTCTGAAGGAATCACATTCACATGACTTCCAACCACAGAGCCTGTCATGAAAAAGTACAGTACAGTACAGCGACAAAATGTCCACAATCCATGGATCTAACCAAATCTGTAATCTGAATTTCTGGCAATAACCTCTGAAGTTATACAGCAGTGACCTTGTCTTCCAGCAAGCATTCATTATCTGTCAATTGTTAGAAACACTGGATGATGGATCAATTCAGATGCCATAGATGCCAGATGCCACTTAAAATGAACTGCACTCATCATATGATCATCTCACCTCAAACTCATTACTCATGGGACTTCACAACACATAAACAGCGTGAACAATAACTGCTGGCATCAACCTCAGTATCACCGCAAACTTGACATGACAATTTTCCTCTTTAAGGAAGAAAATGACTAACTAAATATATTCATCGTCAGTGAAGAGAATACTAATCATAAAACATACTCCTGACAACAAAAGGGGGTCGGCCACGCAGGGCTTCAAAGAAGAATGTACTTGCATCACAACTCAAAGAAAATACCGGGCTACAACTTATACATCTGTAGTTCTGTACTCTCTAAGGCCAGGGGTCATCTAGATCAGGCTTCTTGACAAACAGCTGATTGTATTGAGGCCGTGACATCTGCAGCAAAATCCATCCAACAATAGGTGTAAGACACGAATTCCAAAATACCAGATAAAACAATCTGCAAAACCATACTGCGTCCCTCCATATTGAGGTAACTAAATCACATAAGGACATGATTTCCTACTGGGCCATGCCAATGTAATAGCTAGGCCTCAAAATCAAACAATCTGGGTGACCAAACCATGGAAACAAACATGAAGATTATATCTACATTCCAAATGCTGTCTTGTACTCAAAAATCATAATTCATATGCCAGAAAGTCCTACCATGGACAAAAATACTAGCATTCTACCTATTCTGAAGAAATGCATCCTACCGGCCATTCAATCAACACTGAAATTTCCTGAGTTGTGTGAAGGAGTATTTGCATTCAGTAAGCTATTATAAGTTCTTTTTTTGTGATGTAAGCTATTATAGGTTCTATGATGTTGGCTGATATCTTAATAATCACTTCAAGGTAATAGCTAGGTCTCCGAATCAAATTATGTGGATGACCGCATCACATAAATGCATATGAAGTCAAAACTAGTGGTTTCTGCAAAACCCTCAAACAATTCATAGACTCAGGTGGACCCGCGTGTCATTACACTCAGTCTCAGTCATAATCAGGGTGCAAACGTTTTCAGTGGCAAGTTTCCAATTGTATCGTATATTAGACATAGTAGAAAGACCTAATGTTGATGAAAACACCACCACTGTAGCCAATTATTATCTACACTAGAGGAAATCCTAATCTCTCTAGATGATGAGCATCTTCATTCATTCATGGGAAAATTGGTTCCATAGCACCGAAAGATTACGTTATCCGGAAAATACCATCTAAAGTTTGCCCATTCATGAAATAGCACCGAAAGAATGAACTATTATCTGAAAACACCACTCCGTCACGTTTTGAGATAACGTTGTGAACTTCTATCCACCTCCACCCACCTGAGACCTCCATGGCTCCACTCACCTGTGTAAGAAAAAAAAACGCAGCTGCCATGTCCATGCTTCACGGCATAGTAGGTAGTAGCATGTCCAATTCTCCATCTCCATCCTCCTCACGACCTCACACATGACGCGTGAGACCTCCATGGCTCCACGTCTGCCATGTCCATGCTCCTCTCGCTCAACCTCCCGCGACACCAGCGACAACCCCAAGCGGCCAAGCCGAAGGTCATCATTTATGACCTGGTGAATGGTGACGTGCTTCTGCTGAATGGCGATACCAAGGGCTGCTCGGCCTTGGGCTTTGGACAGCAGCTTGCAGCCGGTTTTGTACTTGCCGCCGTTCAACACGCACAGGTACCATATCGAACCAGCGGTTGCAGGTCCTGTCCGTCACCACGTTTATGGAAAAAAGGGGTGGAGCTACACGGTGACGAGTTGCCGCACTTACATCCTTGTTGTCTTGCCTAGAATTCCCAACTGCAGCTCCTCATCCGGCCATGGTGGAAGGTAGCTGCTATCCACGGCACCCATGGCCCTCTTGCGAATTGTGAGGACAATGGCTGGGCTGGGTGCCGCCGAGTAGAAGCTAGCGCGTGTGCCACCCATGCCCATGGCTTGTCGTGTCCCCTCTGCTGCGGCCTGCGGGTGAGCATGCCTCCCTCCGCAGCCGGGGAGCAGGAGCAGCGCCTAGTGGGTCTTTGGCACAGCTCGACGTACGGATGGTCCCAGCATGACAAGCTCGACGTACGGGTGCAGCGAGACGAAGCAATGCGCCATAGCCAAGTCCTCGATCGGCCACCACCTCTCTACCAGCCATCTCCATCTGAGTGGAGTCGAGCGAGGAGTGGAGAGGGCTTGGCCGGCGCTTGAAATGAGCGACTGCAACATGCCAACATGATTGGTGAGAGGGTGGGAAGAGGATGACGAGTGGACCATCCTCTCTGAGTGAAACGGAGTGAGTGTGAGGGAGACACCGTTAGCAATAAGTTAACAGAATGCTAGATTCCGGAACGGATTATTGCTTTCAATGGTATTTTACGTGACAGCGAACTTTCGATGGTATTTTGCGAATGTCGCGACCTTTTGATGCTATACAACCAATTTTCCCTTCATTCATTGCATAGCTTCTATGATTTCTGCTGAGTCTCGACAATCAAGGCCACATGTTACAAAACTGAACAAACGCGCCATGCGTACTCCATCCTATCCCAATCCCCGCGAAGCCGAAACGCTCAGGGGAGAGAAACGCGAGGTTGGTGTGGGTGCTTACAAGGTCCTTGAAGAGGAAGAAGCCGATGAGAAAGAAGAGGACGAAGAAGATCTCGAACTCGGCAAGGCGGACGAAGCGGAACACCCTGTCGACGGCCCTAGTGAGGAGCCCCGGGTCGTCCCCCCTCCTCCCGGCCCCGACCCGCTGCTGCCGCATCTCTCCCGATCGATCGGTCGATCAGCCGCGGATTCCTCCTCTGCTACCACCGAATCCGAGACGGATCGGCTTGACCGGATCTGCAGCCGTCCGGCGAGAGGGAGTGGGGGGCGGAGGTACCGGATCTCCGGCCGTTCAACGGCGTGGGCTGTGCCTGAGGGAAGGCCCCGATCGCCAATCGGTCGATCCCTTGTTGGATGCGCGTTGCCGCGGCAATGGAGAGGTGGAGCAGGGCTGCTGGGGGGCGGCACGACGAGAGAACGGAACCGGGGGCTTCGGCGTCTGGAACCAGCAAACAGCAATCGAGGAGGAGTGAGTGAAGGCCAGGAGGTGGTGTGGCCCTGAGCAAATTGAGCCCGGCCATGGGTCCAGCCCGAGCCCAACGGGTTTTGGCCCGTCTACAAAGCTTAGTGGACAGGGTCCAGACATAGACCCCGCTGTCGAGAAAAAACAATTCTTAGCCCGAAGTCAACCTAAAATATTTATTTTAGCTATTTTACATTGTATAAATCAGCCTAGGTACAACCTAAGACTCGTCCAAATGGACGGCTATTGGTGGAACTTTTTGACCGAAATAGCCAGACATTTTTTCGGCCCGGACCACAAAATGCTCATATTAGGTGCGCGTGTGCCCGGACGGAGGTTTACGCTGTCGTCGAGATATGCGTCAATATTCGTGTTGTTTGAGCCACGTGGAGGTGAGAGAATAAGGATGTGTTTTACAAGGAGAAACGTTAGTGCCGAACTTCACAAAAGAGAAAAGTGTTTTAGAGAAGCACTTAGAACTGATTCTCTTATATTTTTTTATTAGTTTAGAGAAACCCCTAAAATTTAGTTTTTTCTCACTTAAGAATCTAGCGAGCTAGCTAAATGATTCCACAAAGTGATTCTAATTTATTTTAGAAATATTTCTTAAGAGAATTTTGATCTAAAATGGTTTTAAGAAACTAAAAACCTGGCAAATGCACCAGACTGTAAAAAAGTTCATCTTCATTTGGAACGAAGGAAAACTATAATAAAAATGACTGTTTCAATTCTAGAGGAAAGGAAAAGAGGGGACATGTTTAAAGCGAAGGAATCGAAAGAGAAGCTTTTATGAGGAAAGGCAATAGAGTTGTACCTTTTGAGGCAAGGAAAATTGTGCTCCAAGCGAAGAGAAAATTTTCCTTTTCCTTTTACCTATTCATAGGTCGAGGATTAGGCGCGCTCGAAGAGGTCAAGTGCTCGCCACTTAAGGTCTGTTTGTTTTGAGCCCAGCCAAAGCTACCTAGTCTCGGCATGAATCTCAGGTGTCTATGTTTGGAGGTCTGGGATTCAGATTGTTGCTTAGGAGGCCTCTATCCAAAAATACACTCAATGCTAGTCGTGTTTCCTATTCATGGGCCATGGGTCCATGGGTGAAGCTGGATTCAGACAGAGCTCGTGTGATCATTCTTTGTTTGTTTGTTATACGGCTTATGGTATGGTTATTTTTTTGTCTAAGTTTATAACATAAAAAAAGGCATTGTTAAATGGGAATTTCCTTTCTTTTTTCACACCATCAGAAACAGTTCAGAATTTAGGGAGGATGAGAGACTCAGAGTGAAGGTGCATATTGCGTACCAGGGGACAATGTGTGGTAAGGTCATGGATACATTAGACCTCACCTCATCCATAGAGTCTACATGTAAGTGTGCTATAGAGATAAACATTTTTTGGTGTTTTATGGGGCAACAAATGGTATCTTTAATCTTTTATTCTTGTTAATTTTAACATGATTTGCTCATGGTATATGAAGCTACATACAATACTTCAGAACTTTGATATTGAATCGGTAGTGGTTAAATGAATAAACGAAATATGTTGTATGACATTCTGTAAGAACATAAGTTAGCTTTGCGTGTTTGCATTTAGAATAACTTTGATACTAAATCCGCAATAGTGAAGTGAAGAAATGCATGCTCTCTTTGTCACAAGTTATGATTAGAAGTTTGAGGTGTGGTCTAGAAAACAATAGCCTGGTTTATTATTACATTTGTAGGCTTGTGTTCTTTGTTTAATGTGGTTAACGAGGAGTTTTATTATTTAATTTGCAGAATCTCTATTGAAGCTAGCCTCGCCAAGGCTGATGGATCCCGTACAACACAAAGGTCGGGGAGTCCTCCCTCCTTTCCTCATTGGATAGAACTTTTTCAATACGAATGAACAATGTTGGAACATCAATAATTATTTTCATCAGTAAGTTAAACACAGTTCATGCTTGATCCTATGTTCATATAGTTTAGAATCTCCTACTAATTGCCTTTGTTAATAATCCTAGGTTTATGGTTTTGAACATGCAATCTTTTAAACAATTGCTCTATGTTCAACATTTCAGTTATTCAATCATCTTTTCATTCAATTCATTTATTCATACCTATGAGCACTAGATACACAGGAACCATGGCAGCACAAAAACATGTTGCATATCTATGACACATGAAAATACTTTTTAGATTAAATGAACTCCCGATATAGGAAAAATGTTGGTTAGAATTATCAACCATAACATAGCACCAACAATCTAACATCTATCATCAGAGATAGTGAAGATGATGTAGGTAGAAGCTCGGACCTTGTCCACTCTTGATTTCATTTTTAAGACCCTTAGGAATGGGAGGAGGTGTAATCTCAAGCATAGGAGAAGATTTTCCTTCCTCAACCTAACAAATACATAACCTTCTAAGTTTGGTTTAGAAACAACAGATTATTCTCATTTTGTACAGTAGTGGCTGCGGGATTTAATTTTTTTGTTTACATTTGTCATTTAGACATCGTTGAGATAGGTACAGAATCATATATCTCTTTTGTTTCAATAAAGACAACTATATTATATATGTTTGCAATAGTGGTTGTAGAATACTATATAGTGACATGTCTTTGACAATAAAACCAAATGATGGTTATCCCCATCGCACTCATTGCCATTTAGTACTTGTAGTAATTCACAAGATGATAAATAGCTTATTAATTCTACACTTCTTGGTGTTCTGTATGGTTTCCTAATCGGTGATAATGTACATGATGGAGTATGCAGCCATCATAATCTGGTATAGAAAATCCTAGACATCTTAGAGATCATGGAGGCTCAAATGTATTGGGCAAAATAAAAATATATTATGTAATCAATACTTAAAATTTTTTATTATCTTGTGTTTTGCTATTCAGAATTCATGTTTTATGTTAACTTATGTTATCCTACAATGCCGTGGAACAATGGGCTCACAAGGTTTTGAAGATAAGATGAGTGGGTAGCCAGGTTTGGGAGAAGAGATTACCATAATGATTCGTTAATATAAAATTCATCACTAATTCATTCAAATTCTTGTCAATGTCATATTTCAATAAATAAAAATATGTCTCATCATACAAAGACGCTACAATTCCAACATTTCTAGATGATTGATTTTCTTTATCCGGGTATAATTTCATGGTGCATTGTATGCCTCTTACAATCTATTGGCTATAATTACTCTGCAACGATGTAGAAAAAGAAAGAAATAATGATCACGGGTCTCTCTTAATTGTATAGTTTTAATATTATATTTTCTAGTATTATGAATGCTCTTTTATTTTTTGGTTCACGGCTATTGAGCTACAAATGTATGTTATGAGAAGAACTATAATTTGACCTTGTTTGGGATGCATGGATTTCGTGAAAAGTTCAGCATTTTTCTATTAGTCTAGAAAACAAATCTATCCTTAAGGGATGCATGAATTTCGCACTCTGGTAGGGGTGGTTGGTTGGTGGGGGGCGCTATGCATCATACAAGGCCGAGAGTGTTTTCTCCAACGGAACTACAGAAGGAATGGAATCGAAATGTTCTTCTTGACTAGTTCCAGAATATCCTTCAGGTTTGCAGTGAGCTAAACATGCTTCACGAAGTTGGGCAGGTCGCAGAAAACCAGAGAAAGGGAAATCACACGATTGCAGAACTGTAACATTATTTGGCTCAACAAAGCGCACAACCTTGTAGAGAGCTTCAAGAGCAATCCAGCAAGGGCAATGCATTCCTGTAAATTATCCCTTGAGCTGACACTTGAGAGTTAAGAAGACCAAGTCCCACACTTCTCACCTCATTAGCTACGGGTGTCAGGAGGGAAAAAAACGATGTATTTTGTAATGGCAACCTGTCTAACCCTTCAGTAGAGGATTACAGGGTAAATAACAGCATTTCCTAACATATGGTACCCTAGAAAAGAATGACTAGAGCACAGTTCATGACTAGAATGCATTTACAAATGCAACTAAAAAGGATAAAGGAAAAGAAAAAGAAATGCAGCATGGAACTGAGTAAACCAAAACATGTTATCTCTGTATGATTCCTGGGCAGGCGAATGCATCAAGTTATCCACTTCGAGGTAACTTGAGCACGCTGCCTGGGTTTCATGGGAGTTTGGGACAAGTTCCTCTTCTTCATGTTCGACGAGACAGTCGGGCTGAAATAATCTTGGCTCTTCTGTGAAATGGCTGCAGCCTGCAGATGTGGTTTCCTTAAAGGAATGAAGGTCTGTGACTTTGAAGGAAACCCTCTAGAAGATTCAACACTTTTAGGCGAGTCCCATTTGCTATGGTTCACAAAACTCTGTGATCTACCAACCATCTCGGTTTTCTTTTCCTTTGGACTTGGAATGTTCCGGCTTTCCCTTGTTTCAGCGGAGTACATTGTCTCCTCTCCGCTGCTAAAACCATTCTTCTCATCTCCTAATTCGGATATCGCAAGTGGGGAGGAACTGGACTGCACCTCACTCCAGCAATTTTCTTGGTAAGCAACATTGTGAAGAGTGCCACAGTTCATTTGCACATTAGATGGTTGTGTTCTGTGTGGAGCTTGCCTGTTCGCCTCATTCTTGTTCTCATCGGGCATCATTTGCTTTAAGGGAAGGGGTAGGCGAATAGATCTTGAATGCTCCACAAGTGAAGTAACTTGCTCTTTCTGAGGTTTGCAAATTTTTGAGGTCAGCTCATGTTGCCCATGGAAAGAATGTGAGCCAATCGAATCCTTTTCGCCATGTGAAATCTTGGCAGATGCTGAACTGCATGCTCCATGCTGCCATGTTGGTCTTGGTGGCATCTGTGATGATGACAAGACATCACCACCTTCTACCTCTGTGGACTTAATATAACGAAGATGACCAAGGGAAGAACGCCCACTTCGTTCTCCAGAGGTTGTCAATCGTGCAGGAGTCATCATCGGCTTGCTAACATCTTCTAATCTACCATTCCAGTGTTGTTTTAACCATTCACATACCGCAGGGATAGGGATCCCAAACTGTGTGGGCACATCCTTTTTTGATGTACAAAGGGCAGTTGATGATGCAGCAGCATACCCATTAGGTGTAGAAGGTGCAATCTTCATGGGATCACAGACCATAAAAGCTAGATTGCCATGCATATCAAACCCAGCAGATCCAGGATGCCACAAGACTTCATCAATTGAGAACTTTATAATGTTGTCTGTAGCTATTACAACCTTCCCCTCTCCTACAGCCAAATCATTTCTGTTGTGGCCCAGTAGCAAAACTGTACTGCCAAGGTCCAAGCTGGGGTTCAAGCAAGTTTTCAAAAAATGAGGTTGGTGCCCATGTGAACTCAGGTCATCATCCACGACGTCAAGGCCAACTATTGTAAGGTCAAGAATAGAACTGGTAATAAAGAACCTGAAATGAAGAAATACAATGTGGAGAGTAAGTAACATGGCAAAGGCATGGAAAACAAAGCCCCACGTGAGCTCAGAACACTTATACTTATTTAGCATTATAGTATCTTTTTTCTGCACTATTTTCTTTTAAATATTTTATATCCTTTCATCATTTCATACAACTGAACTTTTGAATGTTCGAGTGCTGGCCAATAAAGTGCAAGTCCAGAGGAAAATTTAGGTTGATCCCATGTTGAACTAAGAATGCATTAAAACATGTACTGTGCTCATCAATTAAGTGAATAAATAGATCCAAGGACCACTTTTCAGGAGATATTACTTGCCACAGGTTCTTTATGTACCCAGTAGTCAATCTGCAACCCAGACTTGAAAAGGAATTTATGCGAGATTGTACATAAACAGAAAGACATTTCAACGCTAGACAACCTAAATTTGAAAAGAATTTATGCCAGTTTATACAAACCAGCTTTAGCCCCCCGTCCCTTACAGAATGGCAGCAAAGCTTTCTGACTTGCATGTCGTGCAGTCAAGCTGAGAGCATGCGACAGTGAGCATACATCTCTCGTGTTACACTGGTCCATATATCTACTGATAGTAGATCTTTAATCTCACAAAATCCTATCAATAATAAGGTAGCAGAATGCCAGAATGCATTTATATTGGCACGATCTGTTCCTCACCAACCAAACAAAACGGAAATCCTATCCCCACCGGCATGTACTGTTTTTTTTTAGAATTAATACTCGCATGTACTGTTGCCACAACAACTAAGCGCAACAACGACAGAAAGATTATCTAAGTCCACATGACCACAAGCCAAAAATAATCTTCCGAACCATATGGTCTTATGGAAGTCAACCCCAGCGCAATGCCCCCAAATCTCAAGCTTCCACGCAAACAAAACCTCTTTTCTCAAATGCAGGAAGGACGACAGGATCGCAAACAAAAGCGGAACGGATCACAAAAAAAAGGTTTATTTACAGCTAGTATTGCTGCAAATACTATTGCACCGGGGAATTACAACTACCAGCTTTCAATTAACTGTAAAAATAGATCCTTTTACACCGAGGCAAGGACTCAAGGTCCAACTGTCCAAGTACGAGTGCAGCACAAATAAAATTGCCGAAACGCACATTCTAACCCAAAATCCATTCTAGAGATTCCCGGGGGGCGATGAGCTCATCCCAAAAATCGAATCGCCAGACACCAAATTGCAATTTCAAGCAAAGGCACGAGGAAGCTAAACAGGGGATACCAAGAAATGCGCTGGGTTCTAATACCTCTGCGGCACCAGGCGAGCTAGGAGACGGCCGTGGCTGAGCCGGACCTCGGCAATGCCCGCCGCGGCGGCCGATGGGATGGTGCCGTGCGTGGTGAGCAGGAGGCCGCGGTGGATGAGGAACCCACTCCCACCTTTGCCTCCAGCTCCTCCTCCTCCTCCGCCTCCGCCGCCGCCGCCGCCGCTGGGGAAGGATACGGCGGCTACGGCGGCGCCCTTTGCGGCGAGGAGGCTGGACTTGATCCGCTCCAGCTTGGCCCCGCGGGAGCAGAAGCACCACCCCGAGCCTTTGCCCAGGATCCCCATCCGGCGCCTCTTGCCTACCCCCCGCTACGGCTGCTGCTGCTACTCCGGCGAGCGGCGGCGGGCCACGGACGGCGACGCCGCGCGGCTCGTATGGACTCGTTTCGCTTTCGTGCTGAGCCTGAGAGAAGGGGACGGGAGTCGTGGCGTGGCCGGGCCTCACACAGCGAACGTGACATAGTGTGTGCTCATGTCATTTGTCAATGTCCTGTGTGATTAGTCACAAAAAAAAATGTCCTGTGTGATTATGATTATTGCTGCCACCTTGACCCCCTGGTTTCTTCCTGTGACCCCCTGTTTTCTTCCTGGGATGGGATACTCTCCACGATGCTCATGTGACCTTGCATTTGAACTTAAACCCCCTGTAATATTCAAAAAAAAAAAAAACTTAAACCCCTTGCTTTGAATTTTTCAAAATTATTTTATGTAGTACAACTAACTTCATGGTTTTTTTATATTTGTTCTTTTAGAATTAAAACGTCTAAATGCTCCAAAGAAGGCCGAGAGAGAAATATCCATGTTTATGATCGTAATATTTCTTCCCTTCTAAAGAAATTTGAATGTGTGATTCTCTCTATGAGGTTATTTTCAAACAAAGTAGTATATGTATTTAAGCGAGATCATAATAGCAGCTAAGTTGAAAAAATAAATATTTTCCTCAGGAATGTAGTACCAAAGTAGATGTTTACACAAATATCTACACCTATCCTTATGAAACCCGTACTTGAACCCCAAGCCATGCGAACACCTTCAGACATTAGTCATCAGATATTGCGATTGATAAAGTTATCACAAGCGCCTCATCATTGATCGTCCCATCATGTACCACTAAATAAAAAGTGTTGATTCTTCATAAAATAGATTTAGAAAAATAAGAGCTCTCGACTCTCGTACCAAGTCTATAACTTGAACTCGAGAGCCCATGTACCACTTGAGTTATGTTAAGAAAAAAAAAGAAAAAGAAAAACTTAGCATGTTGCAATCATGTCTATTTTTAAGTTATGTTGCATTTCCTTCTGTAACAAATTATTATTAATATAAAAGTGTCTATAATAAGTAAAGTGTTTAGAAGCAAAAGAAAAAAGGAAAGGAAAGAAAGAAAAACCGACAAACAATGAACCAGTCTCATGGGCCGCTCTCTCCCGGCGAACCAGCGTAGTGATGCGCGTGCAGCTGCAGAAAAAAAAAAGACAAATCAGTCGGCCCAGTAGCCATGGAAGAATTGCTCTCCTGAGGTGTGCTCTTCTGCTTGCTGTTTTTCTTCTCCCGTTCACGTCGCCGTCGACGGGGCCAGGCGACCGGACACACCCTTGAAGAGACCGGCGCTGCCCTACTAGCAGCTTCCCGGGTTTCGTCGGATCTTTAGCCGGCGACGAGCACCCACCGCACCAGGTATGCCCTCTCTTCCCTTCCTTGCGTGCAAAACTGAGTACCCGAACCCTAACTTAAGCTATCTGTCTATCTGTATTCGGATCTGATCTAATCTCAAGCGTAAGTGTATCCTACTAACTTCGTTTTTGTGGCAACAATTATCGGGTGTGCCGCTGATGCCCGACGTCAAGGCCGCCCCTTGGGCGCCGGTGCAATGCCCGGCGGGTCTTCAGGCGCAGATGGTGAAGTGGATGCAGGATTTGCGAAGCTCCAGGGAGAGGATTTCGAGTACTACATGCAGACATACTCCATCATGCTGGGACGCAACAGCAAGAAATCGACAGTGGATGTGGATCTCTCGAGCCTCGGTGGGGGTATGAACATCTCCCGCCACCACGCTCGGATATTCTACGACTTCCAGCGCCGCAGGTTCGCGCTCGATGTCATTGGCAAGAACGGGTGCCTTGTCGAGGGTGTCCTGCACCTTCCAGGAAATCACCCTGTGAAGCTTGATTCTCAGGATCTGCTGCAGATTGGGGACAAGAAGTTCTACTTCCTACTCCCAACGAGGTCCATCTTCGCCTCAGCTGCTGCTGCTCGGCATGCTCCTATTATTCCACCGCAGCTTCCTCCACCATCGTATGCACATGCACGGCCAGGCCGCCCTCGTTTGTCAGAGTTTCATGATCGCTCCTTTGAAGGTGATTATGGTCGAGAGGTTGATGAGATTGGGAATGGTATCAATGAAACTGTGATGAGGGGAAAGCTGATAAAGAGAAACAAGAAGTCTTCTGTAGACTTGGATATCTATGGTGGGCATAGAATCAATGTGGAACCAATAGGAACACTAGGTGAAGGTACCATCTATACTACATATGTGTATTTCTATTGGATATGATTTATGTTTCCTCATCCTCCTGTTGAATAGTGAAAGGAGCATATAGTATAAATGCCTAAATGGTGATTGTTCGTAGACAGTCATTCAATCTACAGCCTGTTCGGTTGGCTGGTTCGTATCGTTGCTGGTTCGTGAAGAAGTACTGCTGGCTGGTTTGTGTGAGAGAAAAATGCTGTTCCGGCTGGAAATTTACGATCGTTTACGACAAGCCACAGCCAAACGAAAAGGCTGCTAGTCGTGCATTGACTTCAGAACACATAGTAATAAGGATATGCCAACATTCCATATTAGTGGATAGGATAGAATATACACAGCCTAACAAAACTTGATGGTTAAGGGAACTTTGGTAACTCTTACTTACAATGAAGGATGCTTATGAATACTTTCTTTACAGAAATATAGCACTTTGTTAATGCTGATGAAAATCCTATGCTAAAAAAACTTTTTTTTGTTACAAGAGTACCTTATAATATTTTATATATGTATTCACACAACTGGAAGTCTCTTTTATGTTCAAATGTAGTTGCATCTCTTTTATATATGTCTTCCTAATATGAAATTCTAGCAATCTGAATGCCTTACCTTGGCTGGATAGTAATAGTATAGTGGGACACACAGTAAATTACTAATAATATTTTTATTGTTTACGGGATTAAAAATAAGTAAATGATGCAATGAAAGTTTGTCAATCCTGCTGTCCCTTGTTGCTGTTGCTAATTATAGATCTTCTATTGGAAACACTTGTACTGTATTCTTAATTTTTAGAGTTATTTCCATTGGGAGGAATTTTTTTTATCCACAGTGCTGAAATAGCTCATTCATGGTACCTCAATGGTCTTCCGTTTGTTTTGCAGACAGTAGAACAGAAATAAGATCAAGGGGTGACAGGGATATTGACAACCAACAAGCCCTTCAAGCAGAAGAGAAGGATGTTGTGTCATCTGTTGCCACAGTGTTATCTGACCTCTGCGGCCCTGGAGAATGGATGCCCATGGCAAAACTCCATACAGAGGTTTGTTATGCAAATCAATAAAAATATATACCTCTGCCATTTCGATGCTGAAGTCATTTTTTTATCTCTTGCCCTTATTAGTCCCAATTGTCTCCTGCTACTTAACCAACCGAATCATCAAGGCAAACATACTAGTGTTATCATGTGTTTATAAACTGGTGGATGAACCATAGGGCTACATCATTAAGGAAATGGAATTTGGATTGACTACATATATGACTACGCGAAACTTGTGGGCACAAGCCAATTGGAAATGTTAGTCAAAATGCTAGCATTCCTACCCTGTAAGATCACCATGTAATAGCCTATGCTTCCATCTGAAATAGATAATCCTGATCATCAGCAGTACAATTCTAATGCACACATTATTTGGACTTTAGCCTAGGTTATGTTGCCTTTTTCCTATATCTTGTGTTAGCAGTCATTGTCATGCCAAAGCTTTCCTCAAGGCGTATACAGCTGACCTGAGGAAAACTCTGAAGTACATTAGAATCATTTTATCTGTGCCTGTAGGCTACAAAACTGCTAGTATATTTACTCATTACTTGGTCTGCTAGCACCTAGACCCATACAACTAACATTATTAAGAAACACAATTTACTTACACAGTATGTTGCCTAATAGACTGTTGTGGGCGTGGTCCCAACATCCGCAGCAGTTGCACAGAAATTACTGAAAAAGCAATGTAGCACTGAGCTGTTGTAGTGGCAAGATCCTTTTCACAATAAGCTGTAATTTATGAATGCAGATTTTTAGTTGGGTTATTTTCTTTTAGATATTCTGTGCACTAGTTATTGATTTTCTTAGGTTTCAATATTATTTATTTTGGTTCAAGACAAGTTATCCCTGTCAAGGTATTGTAATGTATCCAGTAGCAAGCAAGTAAAGATAGATTGTTCTATTCCATCCCCAATGCTTATTTCCCCATCTGAGTGTACTCCTTCTGTTCTTCAGTGTAATTCATATTTTAGAATAAGAAAGTTATCAAAAGTAGAGTTTGACTATTGATTTCGCCTAGATCATGTTACCAATTGCTCCAAAATCAACATTGTTTTTTAATTTTTGAATATGAATCTATGCAACCTTTGTACATTGAACATGCATATAATGTAACTAATCATTGGTCAAAATTTATGAAGTTTGACTTTTTTTTTTGAAACAAAATAACGCCTACATTGATCCGCATGGGGAGTAATATTCTAACCAATTTCTAAATATACCCTGGTCTCCTTAAAGTGATGTCATGTGCTATTAGTTGCTCAGCATCTTGTCTGTCCGTTCTCACACATGGGATTGATATGTGGTACAAGTCCAAAAATCCAGGGCTAAAATCAGGCAGAGTAAGGTTATCTATTATTTAGAACCTATGCCTTTCAGTTGTGCAGTTTGTACCTTGTACGAGCACGGCAGCACCGAGAAACTGAAGCTTTGGTCCTCTTTTACATGAGATGGTGGTTTCTTAGTTATGATTTATGGTTACTAATTTACTTTGTTATTTAAGAACCCTTCAGTATCTGTTTCAAGAATTTATGTAGTTGCTTTTAATTTGCTCCCTTGAGCCGCTCATATAGGCCATCATTGATGTTCCACTTGCCATTGATGGAACTTTTCTTTATCGCTTTATCTACTTAATACCTTTAGGTTTTGCTTTCAAATATAGCATGTGACATGCATTTTCCTAAATTCCTTTGTTTCGTCTAACTGTTGTACTTGTTGCCACATCCAAATTATAACTGTGTTTGATTACTTGCAGCTTCTTGATCAGTTTGGCAACGTGTGGCACCCCAGCAGGGTCCGAAAGTACTTAACACAAGACGACTGGTCACCAACGGAGACGAAGGGCAGGCCTTGGTTTGGCCTTCTGGCGCTGCTCAGAAAGTACCCAGAGCATTTTGTCATCAACACAAGGTCAAAAGGCAGAATGACCTCGGAGTTCGTTTCGTTGGTCTCCTTGCTCTCCTAGAGGGAACTAGACTGAGAGGGCATGCTGAGGAAGTAATAGGCACACTGGCTCCCTCCATTTCCAGTCCGTGTTCAGAAGGGTCGGAGGTGTACTGGCTCTCATTTGCCCCTTGTTTCGGCAGCTGTTTTGGACCCTGCTGTACTGTATGTCGTGTGTTTGAGCAGCTGTACTGGACCGTGAGTCTGACCATCTGTGTAATGTCGGCAGCAGTATATGGAAGCATGAGTTTTAAGTCTTAACCTATGCTAGCAACTTAACAACAGCTCGATTACCGTATCCAGTATGTATATCCAATGTCATGTTTGAAATACTTGTAAACTAACTGTTGTCTGGTGTCCTCTTCTCAGCAGCTTTCCGACTTTTGTAAACTAACTATCCTAGCATCCCCGGTTGAAACTACATGAGTTTCTCGCCGGAGCGAGTAGAAATGTAGTAGAAAAATGTTTGTTACAGGCTTGAGCTAGGTGCACCTCAGGGCTTTGTTTGGATACACTTATATTCACTTCAGTTCATGTGTTTGAGTGGATTGAGTAGAAATTAGTTAATTTTTCACTCTAATTCATTCCAACACATCGTGGATTGACGTGGATATGAGTGTAGTCAAACAAGAATTGAATGAGTGCATGATCCACAGCAGAAGGTAGACGCAACAACAACAACAAAGCCGTTGTCGTGAAATTAATCAGGCAGGCTCGCTCGCTCCTAACTTACCTCGTAAATGAATCAAGTTATATATGCCTTATGTTCATGAGTCCACGTTTACATATTTTTCTATATAGCATTGTTGGGTGACTCTGTTGTTGTCTTTTTTCTAAGTTTACATGAGATAGCAAGTTGACTTTGCTCTGGAGGGTCCCTCATCATGAAGACCTAGCTCCTCTTTCTTCTCTCCTTTACATAAGAAAGAATGATGACATGTATTCTATGAGTAGTTAAGTACTCCCTCCGTTCTTCTAAACTGAAAGATGTTTTAGTTTTTCTAGATATATTATTTTTACTATGTATCTAAATCATAATGTATATCTAAGTACATAGAAAAGATATATACTCACTCTGTTTCAAATTACAAGATATTTTGACTTTTCTAGAAGTATTTAGATATACACTATGTCTTGATGTATAGATAAAAAAATAATGTATCTAAAAAAACCAAAACGCCTTACAATTCAGAATGGAGAGAATATCTAGAAAAGTGAAAATGTCTTATAATTTAGAATGGATATGATAGGTATTATTGGAGCGCAAATGATCGAAATCAAGACACACATGTTCTCCATACCGCACAGAAAAACGGTAATGCTATGCGTCTTACGTCCGACGCGAGCTCGGACGCTCCCGTAGGCCCACCGCCCACGCTCATGCGTCCCCCCAAAAATGCCCTGCCACCCACGCGTCTATCCTCTTCCTCCCCACGCCACTCATCCGGTTTACCTCCCTCTCTCTTTCTCCGCGGCGGCCTCTCTCTCTTTGCGACAGTGCTCGCAGATGCCTCATCGGTGGTGGTGCTTGCCCCTCGCAACTCCCTCCCCACACCGCGCTGCCTCATCGCCATCCGCGGCGGCGTTTGCAGCTGCCTCCCGCACGCCTCACAACCTCGTGGTCACCTGCGGTCGTCCCTCCTCGGAGCGAGCTCGCCGGCGTCGGGGACGCGGTCCTCCCTGCTCAGCGTCGCCCATGCCCCTACTTAGCCACCTCCCCCACTCGCACGCTCGCCTACTGCCACTCTTCCTCTGCTGCTTCGCCACAGCCGCCGCCTAGGCCCCTCGCCCACCACTACCATCCTGGGCGACCTGACTCTTCTGTTCAAGATGGATGTGACAACGGTAAAGTCCAGATGTTTCATGTATTTATTTCGTTTGTTTCAATTATTTGTTTCTCTTGTTGTGCGGTGGATTTTGTTTATTTTTATGGGATTTCTATTCTGATATTTGCTTGCCCTTCTCTATAGGATTTGTGATGTTTCAATTTTTGATTTTGCATGTTGCAATGGTTGATTTTGAGATGTTAAAGTGGGAATCGGTGTTGCCATGTGTCGGGTACCTCAGAACGGGGTACCCCAAGCAAACATCGAAAGGGTCGCTAAAGTCCCATCTAAAAAATAAAATAAAAACTAGAAGGTAAGTCGTGGGTCCCTCATTCGCCACGACCGAGCCCACTGGGTCCTCCACCTCCTCGCCTCGAGCCTCGAGCAGGAGGTCTCAGCATCTCAGCATCCTCACGCAAACTCCGCCTCGTGCGAGGCTCCCCAGGGAAGGCCTCGACAGGAAACGTCGTCTCCGCCTCGCCCGAGGCTCTCCACAGAAGGCCTCGGCAGGAGGTGCATTCTCCGTATCGCGCGAGGCCTCTCGCGCGAGGCCTCGGTAAGGAGCCTGATCTCCGTCTCGCGCGAGGCCTCATTCTCCGTGTCGCTCGAGGCCGGCTCGTCCGCAGCCCGTCGCCCCCCGCCTCGGTCAACCCTCCCGACAGCACGTCACGTCTCATTAATACTTCAACCACTCCCGCAATCTCAGTCGGACGGTGGTTCAACGCCACAGAATGGCCGACGCGACCCGAGGTCGCATCAGCGCCATACCGGCCGGGACAGGGCATGGCGGGGATTACCGGCCACTGTGTCCTAACACTGTGTCCACAATCCGCGCCATACCGGCTAGGACAGGGTACGGCGGGGATTACCAGCCACTGTGTCCTAACGCTGTACCCACGATCAGCCGCCCGCTCAAGGCCTCGGCACTGTACACCAGGGCCTCGGCGATCTTGGGGGTCATGCCTGCCGAGACCTCCCCACCGCAGTGCAAGCCTCGGCACCAATTAAGTCTCGGTCTCGCGCACAGTCCGTCCACAGTGGCTTGCACGTTCGCCGCCGCGTCCACTCCGAGGCATTCCCGGGGCTCCCACGACGCACAGGATCTGATGGGACAGCCACGCCGCCCCAGTACTCCAAGGACGGACCACTCCTACGACCACGCTGCCCCAGTACTCCAAGGACGGACCACTCCTACGACCACGCCACCACAGGAACAGGCCACAGGGCTCGGACGTGCCACCCCTATTGGCACGACGCCACATAGTAATACATGTACGGTCCTTGTCCTCCCTTCAACTATAAAAGGAGAGGACTTGGGCCGCTTAGGGGAGACGGGGGAACACACGCGCACATATTCCAGCCGCTTGAGAGCAACGTCTCAGACGGCCCACACGACACCCTGCTAAGACCTGGAACTAGTTCCTTCTCTCCCTTAGCTTGTAACCCCCTACTACGAGCACTTCGGTGCAAGGAATACAAGTTCGATCTCTCAGACTGGACGTAGGGCACCGATTGCCTGAACCAGTATAAATCTTGTGTCTCTTTGCACCACCATCCGGAATCGGGAGCACGCAGAACAAATTCACTAGTCGGTTGAGGACCCCCCGGTCTGAAACACCGACAGTTGGCGCGCCAGGTAGGGGCCTCTGCGTGTCAGTTTCGTCATCCCAGCAGGTTCCGGATGGCAGACCCCGTACGACCATTGCGTCTCGGCATCGTAGTTTGGTTTGAGAGCCTAGAGTTCATGTCTCTAGGGCATGAGTACGACATGGTACTCCTCACACCTCGAGCCCCACCGTTCGATGATGAAGTTACGCACCGGCAACCCATGCGCAGGCGGCGCCCGAGCGGCCGCTCTCACCACGCTCGCCAGGCACGACGCGAGCAAGGCCACCCCGGCGCTACGCGAGCCCGGGGCGGCGCGCCACTCCCCGCCGATATCCTACGACCAGCTGTTGGCACAGAGTCCCTGGCTGGGGACCTATCTATCCTAAGCTTGGACAAAGGAAAATCGCCGGTGACACGCGGCGACGCCCAGTCATCAAGCTCCGCTCCACCACTCCCTAAAGAACCGACCCCGGCGGAGCAGAATCTGGTGACGGCACCATCCCCATACCCCTTTGGGTTGAGAAATGCTGCCGCCTCTTACGCCTACGCTTACACTGCCGCTCACGAGGATCCCTCGGAACGTCGCCAGCGCTTCGCTCTCGACCTGGGCACCCACGCTGACCCCTTGGATGAGGACGAGGCATGGCTCGGAGTGGATTTCTCCAGACTCCATGAACCTGGGGCTTTGCGCCAGTTCTTGGCCGCAAGCGACTACTGCCTCGGCTACTCCAACTCTGATGACGAAGGCACTTATGACCCCACTCGTGAGTGTTTTCACGTCGGGCTCGGGATGCCGAGGGCCGGCGAAGAGGATGAGGGGGCAGGTAGCTGCTCCCCGCTTCGTCCAGGAGCGGACGCCGCCACGCCCCCACGCAATGTCCTACCGGCCGCACAAAATGAGAACGTCGCTCTTGCATGACCTCAACGCCCAGACCTAGAGCAGCTCCGTGAGCTCCAGGCCAAGGTCAAACAAGACCAACTCCTTCTGCAGCAGCTTCGAGATTCTCTCGAACAAGAACAGCGAGGCCGCGGCGAAGGCGGGGGAGCCCGACAAAGGGCCCACGATGTGCATCACCGCATCCATGACAACGAAGGGAGTGAGCAACCCCCAGTCTTCAATCGCACCAGCCAGAACATCGCGGATACGGCAATGCTGGTCCGCGCAATGCCTGAGCCTTCTACCACGGAGGGGCGGTAGGTCCGCGGTGAGCTCCGCGATCTCCTAGAGACCGCTACGGTTCAGCAGGCCGAGAGTTCCGCCTCCCGACGGCACGGGGCGCCTCGAACCTTCCCACGGCACCGCCTCGGCAGGACAGGGAAGCCCCGGCTTGTCCTGAGCCCGACCGAGCGCCAATAGCCCATAGGGTCCCCGTGCTTCTGGACCGCCTCGGCAATCGACGCGAGGTGCAGGGAGATCACGAGGTGGTTAGCAGGCGACGATGCCACGACAACGAGGGGCCCGCTCGGGGCGACCACCCACACCGAGGCGGTTGCTACGACAGCGGGGAGGACCGCAGTCCTTCCCCTGAACCGCCAGGCCCTCGGGTCTTCAGCAGGGCCATCTGCGCTGCTCCTTTCCCCGCCCGATTCCGGTAGCCGGCCAATCTCGTGAAGTACAGCGGCGAGACCAACCCGGAGCTCTGGCTTGCCGATTACTGCCTAGCCTGCTAGCTAGGTGGCATGGACGATGACCTGCTCATCATCTGCAATCTCCCCTTACTCCTGTTGGACTCAGCGCGAGCCTGGCTCGAGCACCTTCCTCCCTCGCAAATCCACGACTAGCGTGACTTGGTTAGGATCTTCGTCGGGAACTTCTAGGGCACATACGTGCGCCCTAGGAACTCCTGGGATCTTAAGAGCTGTCGCTAGAAGCCGAATGAGTCTCTCCGAGACTTCATCCGACGCTTCTCCAAACAGTGCACCGAGTTGCCCAGCGTTGGCGATTCGAAGATCGTCCAAGCTTTCCTCTCTGGCACCACTTGTCGGGACTTGGTCTGAGAGTTAGGTCGAAACGTGTCGCGCTCTGCTGCCGCGCTTCTCGACATCGCCACCAGCTTCGCCTCGGGTGAAGAGGCTGTCGGAGCCATCTTCCCCGACACCGACACCAAGGGTAAGCGGAGGGACAAGGCCCCCGAGGCCTCAGCCTCCCACCTCCCTAAGAGAAAGAAAAAGGGGTGCTTGGGGAAGCAGGAGGTCCTGGAGGCTGACCTGGTCGCAGCCACGGAATGCCAGAACCCCCGAGGCTTCAAAGGCCCTAGGCCCTTTGATGACATGCTCAAGAAACCCTGCCCTTACCACCAAAGCCCGGTCAAGCACGCCCTCGAGGATTGCTCCATGCTGCGGTGCTACTACGCCAGGCTCGGGCTCCCCGACAACGACGCCAAGCAGAAGGGCGCCGGTGACCGGGACGAAGGCAAGGACGACGGGTTTCCCGAGGTACGCAACTCCTTCATGATCTTCAGTGGGCCCTCGGCATGCCTTACGGCGCGACAGCGCAAGAGGGAGCACCAAGAGGTCTTCTCGGTCAAGGTGGCCACCCCCCAGTACCTCGACTGGTCTTGAGAGGCGATCACCTTCGATCGAGATGACCACCCTGACCATATTCCGAATCCCAGGTAGTACCCACTGGTCGTCGACCCGATCGTCGGCAACACCCGACTCTCCAAGGTGTTGATGGACGGAGGCAGCGGCCTCAACATCCTCTACGCCAACACCCTGGAGCTCTTGGAGATCGACCGGTCAAGGCTCCAAGGCGACGTCGCACCCTTCCACGGCATCGTGCCAGGGAAGCGCACGTGACCCCGTGGGCACATCGACCTTCCTGTCTGCTTCGGCACCCCCTCCAACTACCGCAAGGAAGTCCTCACCTTCGAGGTAGTCGGGTTCGGGGGAGCCTACCACGCCATTCTGGGGTGGCCATGCTACGCCAAGTTCATGGTAGTGCCCAACTATACCTACCTCAAGCTCAAGATGCCAGGCCCTAGCGGTGTCATCACGATTGAGTCCACGTACGAACATGCATACGACTGCGACGTCGAATGCATTGAGTACGCCGAGGCTCTTGTGGAGGCCGAGACCCTCATCGCCCACCTCGACCAACTCAGTGGCGAGGTGCCTGACTCCAAGCGTCGCGTGGGGGCGTTCGAGCCCGCTGAAACTATTAAACTCATCCCGGTCGACCCCGCCTGCCCCAACGACCGAGCGCTAAGGGTTAGTGCCACCCTCGACATCAAATAGGAAGCCATGCTCGTCGACTTTCTCCGTGCAAACGCCGACATATTCGCATGGAGTCCCTCGGACATGCCGGGCATACCAAGGGAGGTCACTGAGCACGCCCTGGACATCCAGGCTGGATCTAAACCGGCGAGGCAACGCCTGCGCCGCTTCGACGAGGAAAAGCGTAGGGCCATCGGTGAGGAGATACAGAAACTCTTGGCGGCCGGGTTCATCAAGGAAGTGTCCCACCCAGAGTGGTTGGCTAACCCCGTGTTGGTCAAGAAGAAAAATGGGAAATGGAGGATGTGCGTAGACTATACCGATTTGAACAAAGCCTGTCCAAAGGTCGCCTTCCCATTACCTCAAATCGATCAAATCGTTGATTCCACCGCAGGGTGCGAGACCTTGTCTTTCCTCGATGCGTATTCTGGTTACCATCAGATCAAGATGAAAGAGTTCGACCAGCTCGCGACTTCTTTCATCACACCATTCAGCATGTACTGCTACGTGACGATGCCCTTCGGCCTCAGAAACACAGGTGCCACGTACCAACGATGCATGACCCAGGTCTTTGGCGACAACATTGGGCGGACCGTCGAGGCCTACGTAGACGACATTGTGGTCAAGACCAGAAAGGCCGAGGGTCTCATCAACGACTTAAGGATAACCTTCAAATGCCTTAGAGAGAAGGGCATCAAGCTCAATCCCAAGAAGTGTGTGTTCGGGGTCCCCCGAGGCATGCTCTTGGGATTCATAGTCTCGGAGCGCGGCATTGAAGCCAACCCAGAGAAGGTCTCGGCCATAACCAGCATGGGACCAATCAGAGACCTCAAGGGAGTGTAGAGGGTCATGGGATGCCTTGCGGCCCTGAGCCGCTTCATCTCACGCCTCGGCGAAAAAGGGTTGCCTCTGTACCGACTCTTGAGAAAGTCCGAGCATTTTTCTTGGACCCCCGAGGCCGAGGAAGCCCTCGACAGACTCAAGAGGCTGCTCACCAATCCTTCCGTCCTGATACCCCCGACCATGGACGAGGCCCTCTTACTCTACGTTGCCGCAACGACCCAAGTGGTCAGCGCCGCCGTAGTGGTAGAGAGGCAGGAAGAAGGGCATACTCTGCCCACCCAATGACCTGTTTATTTCATCAGCGAGGGGCTCGGGCCTCCACTCGGACTACCCGCTAACAGCTCATCGGAAGTGTCAACGCTCGTGCCCATCGAGGATAGCTTGGCACATTCCACCCCTCCTTCTGAGTGAAAGGAAGCGTGAGGATCATACCCAAAGTCAGGGGACCCCTGACAAACCTCTCGCTCCGTGCGAAGGCTAGAGGGCTTTTTCCTGCAGCCTCGTCGAGACCCCCGCAACCCGAACTTGCGCTTGGGGGCTCGGCAAATGCAACAAGAACCACTCGTTCAGATGCAAAAATGAAGAAAGCCCCTGGAGGAGTAACTCCACTCCTCCAGGGGCTCAGGGGCTACACCCGGCGGGTGCGCTCGTGCGCACCCACCGGAACCTCAAAAAACAAACCCCAATTCCTACAGGGCAGGTATAAAACAAGCCTCGGCAAGCCCTCAGGGGTAGTGCACACACTCCCCCCGAGGCTCGGGGGCTACTGTCGGGTACCTCAGAACGGGGTACCCCAAGCAAATATAGAAAGGGTCGCTAAAGTCCCATCTAAAAAATAAAATAAAAACTAGAAGGTAAGTCGTGGGTCCCTCATCCGCCACGACCGAGCCCACTGGGTCCTCCACCACCTCGCCTTGAGCCTCGAGCAGGAGGTCTCAGCATCCTCACGCAAACTCCGCCTCGTGCGAGGCTCCCCAGGGAAGGCCTCGGCAGGAAACGCCGTCTCCGCCTCGCCCGAGGCTCTCCACAGAAGGCCTCGGCAGGAGGTGCATTCTCCGTATCGCGCGAGGCCTCTCGCGCGAGGCCTCGGTAATGAGCCTGATCTCCGTCTCACGCGAGGCCTCATTCTCCGTGTCGCTCGAGGCCGACTCGTCCGCAGCCCGTCGCCCCCCGCCTCGGTCAACCCTCCCGACAGCACGTCACGTCTCATTAATACTTCAACCACTCCCGCAATCTCAGCCGGACGGTGGTTCACCGCCACAGAATGGCCGACGCGACCCGAGGTCGCATCAGCGCCATACCGGCCGGGACAGGGCACGGCGGGGATTACCAGCCACTGTGTCCTAACACTGTGTCCACGATCCGCGCCATACCGGCTGGGACAGGGTACGACGGGGATTACCGGCCACTGTGTCCTAACGCTGTACCCACGATCAGCCGCCCGCTCAAGGCCTCGGCACTGTACACCAGGGCCTCGGCGATCTTGGGGGTCGTGCCTGCCGAGACCTCCCCACCGCAGTGCAAGCCTCGGCACCAATTAAGTCTCGGTCTCGCGCACAGTCCGTCCACAGTGGTTTGCACGTTCGCCGCCGCGTCCACTCCGAGGCATTCCCGGGGCTCCCACGACGCACAGGATCTGATGGGACAGCCACGCCGCCCTAGTACTCCAAGGACGGACCACTCCTACGACCACGCCGCCCCAGTACTCCAAGGACGGACCACTCCTACGACCACGCCGCCACAGGAACAGGCCACAGGGCTCGGACGTGCCACCCCTATTGGCACGACGCCGCATAGTAATACATGTACGGTCCTTGTCCTCCCTTCAACTATAAAAGGAGAGGACTTGGGCCGCTTAGGGGAGATGGGGGAACACACGCGCACATATTCCAGCCGCTTGAGGGCAACGTCTCAGATGGCCCACACGACACCCTGCTGAGACCTGGAACTAGTTCCTTCTCTCTCTTAGCTTGTAACCCCCTACTACGAGCACTTCGGTGCAAGGAATACAAGTTCGATCTCTCAGACTGGACGTAGGGCACCGATTGCCTGAACCAGTATAAATCTTGTGTCTCTTTGCACCACCATCCGGAATCGGGAGCACGCAGAATAAATTCACTAGTCGGTTGAGGACCCCCGGTCCGAAACACCGACACCATGGGGGTATCGTTCCTCGCCGGCTGACTTCGTGAAGGCAACACTTTCATGTTGTAGATGAATGAATTTAATGTTGCAGTAGCTTTTGTTCCGATGTTGCAACAAGTAATATTTCTTTGTTGCATTAGTATTTTTTGTTGTTGCATGAGTTATTATCGGATGTTTCAATAGCTGAATTGTAAAGTCTCCCTTTTACAAAAAAAGGGATTCCGATCGAATGTTGCATGAAACATCACCGTTTGTTCTAGCAGGAATTCGTTTTTCTTAGAATCTGATGGGATCGTATGATGTTATTTTATCATATATTTCTCGTTGTTACAAACGATAACTTCTGATGTTGCATCTCGCATTGCTTCGTGTTGCAAAATCACTTTTGGTCAGATCACTTGTGACATGCGGATCCTCCAAGCCACCATGGCGTCCGCTGTTGAGCGCACAGGCCCCACCGTCGTCGAACCATGCGCCGCCCGCCGGATCCTTTTGCCGCGCTCTCCGATGGTTGCGCATCTTGAGCATGGGCACGAGTTGCGAGGCGAGTCCCTTCGCCTCCACGTCGCAAATCTCGTCGGCTCAGGCACCGGCATCGATGGGAGGAGAAGCAGTAGGGGAGAGGATAATGTTGTG
This sequence comes from Miscanthus floridulus, assembly GCF_019320115.1. Lineage (NCBI taxonomy): Eukaryota > Viridiplantae > Streptophyta > Magnoliopsida > Poales > Poaceae > Miscanthus > Miscanthus floridulus. Next base: position 90,992,751 of record NC_089587.1, on the reverse strand, counting down.
TTTGTGAAACGAGAGCAGGAAAGAGGATAAGACACTGCTGAATCCACAGGAAGGAAGCATGCGCAGATAAGCATGGTGCAGGATTTTTATTTATCGTCATATTAACATTTCAGCAGGAATTTACATCGTCCGATGCTAAGCACCTGGATGGGAAGTCCAGGTAACTCCGGAAAAAAAGACATGTTCTCCATCTTTTGAGCTCTCTCTGTTCTCAGTAGTATTCCAACAATCTTGGCCGCCCATGTGTCCGACGCACCTACACCGGGCAACACCGAGCATCGAGGCAAGTTGAAGCGTCGAGATCAGCATACATTGCTCAGGCATCGCTCCACGGCTTGCAAGCATGGATGATTCTTTACCTCTCACGACACGGCATTGCGGGTGCTCAGTGGGGCATCTCTACGTACGTGGCGCACCGCGCACCTTTTGGTAGCTAGCTAATAATTTCACACGACGTCTAGCTAGATCGAGAAATTGGAGCAACTCAATAAAGGAGCTAGAGTGATTCCGGCAGCCGAGGACGAGTGGACGACAAGGCCGGCACGCGGGATCACATGGGCGACGCCGGCGAGACGCGGGCGCTGCGGCTGGCCGCCACCGCGAGGAAGTGGCTGGAGGACGTCAGCGTCGACCGCGAAGGCCACGTCCACCCCGCCGTAGCTAGCGGGGGAAAGGCGCTCACCGCGCTCGCGACTGCCGGCGCCCGCGTCTCGCTCGCCGAGCCCGGCCTCGTCGTCTGCTCGCTCCGCGTGCGCGCGCCGCTCACCGTGCGTTGCCTTGCCTTGCCTGCCGACGCGAACGCGCGTCTTGGATGCTCTCTGAGCCCGGATCTGACCTGGTGCTTTCTTGTTCACGCGCGCGCGCGCGCATGCAGGACGCGGAGGGGAGGTGGCACGCCGGGGCCATTGCGACGGCGGCGGACAACGTGTGCGCGGCGGCGGTGTTCACGGCGCTAGGCGAGGACGTGCTCACCGTACAGTACGGCCTGTCCTACTTCTCGCCCGCCCATCACGAAGTACGTGCCGCGTGCGTACACCACGGCATGGTCAACAGTAACACACACCACACCAAATCTTCCATTTTTATCAACGCCACCTGATTCTGCGTCACTGCTCCGGCCGGCCTCAACTGCAGGAGGAGGTGGAGATGGACGGGCGAGTGGTGGGCCGGAAGGGGAAGTTGGCGGCTGTGACGGTGGAGGTGCGGAAGAAAGAGTCTGGCGAGCTGGTGGCAACCTGCAGGCAGTGGATGGCACCTCTCGGGACAACAAAGAGGAACACAAGCAGCAAGCTCTGAATAAATGCGAACATCTCTCGCAACGCAAGTATCAGGGCATGTGATTCACATCAAGATCTTAGTATATTTCAGCACATGTTGGATCAAAATGTTGGTAGCAATACATCTTCACGGCATCAGTGTACGAGTATTGAGCACATTCGATCTACTACCCACCGAGTGAAGGGCCTTCTGAAAGGAACAATTCTTGAGCATGGCCACATGCCCCTGAGATAGCCCACCAAGTTGTGGTCCATGCCTCCATGGACCCTACAGTTTTTATTGTATTGAACGGCTTCATCACAAGGGTCAGATCCGAGAGCATTATACCTGCCTAGCTTCAGTTGGGGCCACAAGGTTGCTGCACTCCTATGTGCCACTGCCTTTTATCGCTGCCCTTGCAAGGCCTGTTAAGCTTGGGCCTTCCCAGCGAGGCCTGCTGAGCCGGGGCCTTCCCCTACTTGTTAAACGCAAACATCATATAAAAAGAAAATAATCCATGAGCTGCATGTTAAACACGAACATTGTATAAAATCAAATCATGAATAAGCTATTTCCCTATGTTTGAAATACTAGTAAACGTGGTTGTGCGTAATACTAGTAAACGTGGTTGTGCGTTGCAATGAAACTCAATACGTACAGAAATCGAACTCCATATCATTGCTAGAGGAGATTTGTTCTAACTCGTATGGCCATGTTCGCTTATCTTATAATCCATCTTTTTCAGCTTGTTTTTTAGCTGGAATAGTATTTTTCTCTCACAACAAATCAGCCGGAATAGTGTTTCGGCTTATTTTTTTCAGCGAAGCTAACAGAGCCTATGAGTGTAGGTCATGAGTCTGGGTCACATACAAGATACAAAGGACGTGACCCAGTACATATTAGAAATGGGATCTTGTATCCATAACCTTTAGACACAGGTTGTTATAACTCGTATGAGTATGGATCATAAGTGCGAATCAAGTAAAACAAGCGGGACAGAAAAAAAAACTCTCCACTATCTAGATAGTTAGGGGAGTTGGACAAAGAAATATGATAAAATTTTGGATCTTTAATATTAGGTAACAAACATACCCACACGTGGCAACCGGAGAAAAGCTCTCAAACATTCATGATAGACGACGACGAGAATAATAAATATCTATTTATGTTTTTACTTTTTTTAGTTTCAATTATATAATTTTTTATGATAACTATGACATTTATAATATAGGTTAATGTTGGTAACAATATATGCCTTGGTAGTTTTTTTTCTCATTGCAAAGCACATAAATATTTAGACGTAAATATATCATAATTTTAGTTTTCATATTATCCATGTATTATTATAATTCTAATCTCTTATTAAAGTCAATACGGAGTTAGTTGCCGATTAACGTGTCAAAGATTAGCCTGTCTGCTGGCGATGATTATGATGATAGACCTCTTTTGTCATATGCTAGGCCTCGTCAGGGATTATAGAGATACTTTTATATAGATCAGATAAAATAAAAAACTGTTCAAAATTTTAATTTACTGTTTAATTAGTCTGACCATCCTGTTTGATCCATAGAATCGATCTAGAGTAGAACCGAGGGACTTCTAGGTAACCAGTTAATCTAGATAAGCCCTAGTACATCTAGACCAAGAGGTGGAGACAGAGAGATAGAGAGAGAGGTGTTGGTGTTGAACCTGAGCCCTCGGAGGGAGTTGCGGATGAACTGGAGCCGGCCATCTCAGGTTCGGTGATGAAGGTCTGCGTACGGGCAGCGACGGGTGGAGTAGAGGTGGCACAGACGTCGATGCAGTGCAGACGGACGGTGTGACAGTGATGACGGCGAAGTCAGTGGAGCTTTCCGTCGCTGGCTGCACGCCCTCTCAGATCGGTCTAGGGTTTGTAGGTGGGGTTTGCGGCTCACGGTGAACCTCGTACCTCGAGCCGCCGGCCCCCACCACTTTATATAGCGCAGTGCGACGGGGGCCCACCAACCATGTAGGGTTGGGTGCCCCCGATCAGGGCGCGTGACCAAGGCCCAATAGGCCGTTGAGCTTATTGGCTGGGAGATCAATCTAACATTCTCCCCCTTGATCTCACTATTACTTTTATCTTTAAACTTTAAACTTCAATTCTTTATCCTTACTCATTTCTTCACAGATGATGCATAGAGTATGTTTCATCGTCACGGTCAATCGTCGATAGATTTAACAGCTACAATGCATCTCTGATTTGAAATAGTTACTTTAACTTTTGGGCCCTTTATAGTCCAGGAATTATAGGCTTTTCCTTAAACTCATGCCGGCTATATGTTCTCTGAACACGTTGGGTGGTAAGCCTTTTGTAAGCGGATCCGCGAGCATCTTTTCAGTACTTATATGCTCAAGACTTATCATTTGATCCTGGACTTTATCCTTCACAACATAATATTTTATGTTAATGTGTTTGGCAGCACCACTTGACCTATTGTTGTGAGCATACTATACTGCTGGATTATTATCGCAGTATAACTTCAGTGGTCTATTGATGTCGTCAACCACCTTCAAACCGGATATGAACTTCTTTAGCCAGTTCACCTGCCCCATTGCCTCATAACACGCTACAAACTCGACATACATTGTGGACGATGTAGTGACAGTTTGCTTTGTGCTTTTCCATGAAATAGCTCCCCCTGCAAGAGTGAACACATATCCAGACGTGGATTTTCTATTATCTCTCGTATAATCAGAATCTGAATATCCCACTATATGGAGTGAATCAGATCTTCTATACGTCATCATGAGGCCTTCCGTTCTTTGCAAATAACGCAAGACTTTCTTTACCAATTTCGAGTGTTCTATTCCAGGATTGCTTTGGAATCTGCCAAGTAACCCGGTAACAAATGCCAAGTCAGGGCGCGTGCATACTTGAGCATATTGTAAGCTTCTGACAGCTAAAGCATATGGAACCACTTTCATTTGATTGATCTCATATTAGTTCCTAGGGCATTGAAAATCCCCATATCTGTCGCCCTTGACTATAGGAGCAGGTGAGGGACTACATTTGTGCATACTGAATTTCTTTAAGACTTTTTCTATGTATGCTTTTTGTGACAGTCCTAATACCTCTTTACTTCTATCTCGGTGAATCTCGATCCCTAGAACGAACAAAGCTTCACCAAGATCTTTCATATCAAATTTTAAGGATAATAACTTCTTTGTTTCCAGTAGTAGATTGACATCACTACTAGCAAGTACGATATCATCTACATACAGGACGAAGAAGATAAACTTCCCATTCTTAAACTTTGCGTAGACACAATTATCCTCAACATTATCTTTAAACCCAAAATTCTTTATTGTCTGATCAAACTTCAAGTACCACTGTCTTGAAGCTTGTTTTAATCCATAAATGGATTTCTTTAGGCGGCATCCCAAACGTTCTTTTCCTTCCATGACAAAACCTTTCGGTTGTGCCATGTAAACATTTTCCTCTAAGTCTCCGTTGAGAAATGCCGTCTTTACATCCATATGATGTAATTCTAAATCGTAATGTGCCACTAATGCCATTATGATTCTGAAGGAATCCTTACATGAGACTAGAGAAAATGTCTCATTGTAATCAATCCTTTCCCTTTGTGTAAAGCCTTTTGCCACAAGTCGGGCTTTATATCTCTCTATATTTCCTTAAGAGTCAAATTTTGTTTTGTAGACCCATTTACAACCTACTGTTTTGGCTCCTTTAGGAATTATCTCCAAATCCCAAACTTTATTTGCATTCATTGATCTCATTTCATCTTCCATGGCCTCAAGCCACTTTGATGAATGATCACTTTCCATGGCTTCTTCAAATGAGATGGGATCATCCTCCATTTGAAATTCCTCAGTGTTGTACACTTCATAATTAGCAGGAATAGCTGATTTTCTAACTCTTTGAGACCTTCTAGGGGCCTCCTCATTTGGCACATTTTCTATTTGAGGCTATTGTTGCTCCCCCTCATGTGTGGCAATAGGTTCTATAGGATCCTGAGGGACAGGTTCCTCCTCATCATTCATTGTTGCCACAGGCGGGATAACAACAGGTGCTGGTACCACAGTGTCTTGTACTGTCGGTGCAGCAACAGTAGGTAGTGAGAAAAATGGCTCATGAATGATCGGAGTGGGTGCATACACCCGCTTCTTTTCAAGGTCAATTTCTCGAGCTACCATGCTCCCCCTAATCATTTCATCCTCTAGGAAGACATCGTGTCTCGTTTCCACAAACTTTGTATGTCTATTAGGACAGTAGAAACGAAAACCTTTTGACTTTTCTGGGTAGCCAATGAAATGGCAACTCATTGTTTTGGGATCTAGCTTCCCAATGTTTGGGTTAAAAACTTTAGCCTTAGCAGGGCTCCCCCACACACGCAAGTGGTTAAGTGAGGGTACTCTTCCTGTCCACAACTCATACGGTGTTTTGGGCACCGACTTACTTGGTACTCTATTGAGAATATGAATGGCGGTTTTTAACGCCTCCATCCACAGACTCATTGGTAAAGTGGAGTAACTTATCATACTACGCACCATATCCATCAGGGTACGGTTACGCCTTTTAGCTACTCCATTTTGCTGAGGTTCGCCCGATGTTGAATACTGGGCGACTATACCATTCTCCTGTAAGAACCTTGCAAAAGGTCCAGGAACTTATCCATATGGGGTATGCCGACCATAGTACTCTCCCCCATGATCAGACCTGACTATCTTAATCTTTAAATCATGCTAATTTTCAACTTCTGCTTTAAATATTTTGAATTTATTCAACGCTTCTGTTCTTTCTTTAATTGGATAAATGTAGCCAAAACGAGAGTAATCGTCTGTGAATGTTATGAATGAATCATAACCATCCACACTTTTCACAGGAAAAGGACCACATATGTCTGTGTGAATAATCTATAGAATTCCTGCGCTTTGTTTGACATCTTTCTTAATTTTCTTTACATACTTTCTTTTTATGCAATCTCTATATTGTTCTAAATCTGAGAGCTCTAATGGAGGAATAATATCATTCTTAACTAGTCTTTCTATTCTCCCCCTCGAAATATGGCCTAAACGACAGTGCCATAATTTCGACAACGCATCGTGAGCTCTCTTTCGTTTTCTGTTTGCATTGTTCGATGAGGATATATTCTCATTCATATCACATACGGAATTCACATTTTCACGAAGTGATAACAAATAAAGCTCGTCTTGTCGGAAGGCAAGACTAATACATCTATTATTAAACAATATCTGACATTTGCCATTTTCAAAATGACAATCATAACCATCATGGTCCAACTTTGATACACTAGTTAAGTTTCTTTGCAAAGAAGGTACATAAAGAATATCTCTAAGAAAAAGTATGAAGCCATCAGCAAGCTCTAGCGGAAGATCGCCAACGGCCTCAACATCTGCTTGTACTCCATTTGCGACTTTAATGAAACTTTCGCTTCTTTGCAAAGTTCTCATCGAACAGAATCCCTGTAATGAATTAGCAACATGAATAGTTGCACCTGAATCAATCCACCAAGTAGATTTTGAAAACTTTACATACACGGATTCATTTACGAACGTAATAATGTTTTCACCTTTATTTTTCATAATCATCTTTAGGAAATCGGGACAATTCTTCTTATAATGTCCCGTCTTCTTATAGTAGAGACATTGATCTTTATCCACTGGGAATTGCTTGTTCTGAGACTGTTGCATGGGACCCTTTCCAGATGACTTAGAGGAAGAGCTATTATTATAGTTCTTTTTCTTATCTTTTAGGTAGTTGACAGTACCACCCTGTGAAACTTTTATTCTTTCCTCCTCTTGCACACACATGGCTATGAGCTTTTCTAAATTCCATTTTTTAGGCTGTATGTTGTAATTAACAACAAAGGTGTCAAATTTTTTGGGCAAAGAAGCAAAAATCAAATGAATAAGAAACTCATCCTTGAGTGCCAAATCCATTGGTTTGAGCTTAGATGCCAGATTGCTCATTCTCAGTATGCGCTCTCTAATGCCACTGCCGCCACCAGAGTACCTTTCTGTGACCAGCTGCTTGATCAGCTAGGTTGCATATGTCTTTGAAGAGCCAGTGAACTGACTCTTTATTCTTTCTAGGTACTTTGTGATCGTGTCATAGTCTAGAATTGAGCCTCACTATTGCAGGCTCAATTGTATTCTTTATCACAGCCAAATATTTTTTATTGGCTGTGACCCACTTTCTATTTTCAAGGTCAAAAGACATCTTTATGTGAGCAAAGTCCCGCTCTCTATTCTGCCATGCAGCATCAGTCTCATCTGTCTCCCTCACCGGTGCCACAGGTTCTTTAGGACACGGTGTGGTGAAAACCCAGTCCACCTCAGCCAATATGAAGGCCAAGTCGATCTTTTTCTTCGATTCAATGTAGTTATCCCCTTTTAGAGTAGGGATCTCTTTGATACAACTCATCAAGTTGTATCCGCTTGAGCCCTCGGAGGGAGTCGCGGATGAACTGGAGCCGGTCATCTCAGGTTCGGTGATGAAGGTCTACGCACGGGCAGCGACGGGTGGAGTAGAGGTGGCACAGACGTCGATGCAGTGCAGACGGACGGTGTGGCAGTGACGACGGCGAAGTCAGTGGAGCTTCCCGTCGCTGGCTGCACGCCCTCTTAGATCGGTCTTGAGTTTGTAGGTGGGGTTTGCGGCTCACGGTGAACCTCGTACCTCGAGCCACCGGCTCCCACCACTTTATATAGCGCAGTACGACGGGGACCCACCAACCATATAGGGTTGGGCGCCTCCGATCAGGACGCGTGACCAAAGCCCAATAGGCCGTTGGACTTATTGGCTGGGAGATCAATCTAACATTCTCCCCCCTTGATCTCACTATTACTTTTATCTTTAAACTTTAAACTTCAATTCTTTTATCCTTACTCATTTCTTCACAGATGATGTATAGAGCATGTTTCATCGTCACGGTCAATCGCCGATAGATTTAACAGCTACAATGCACGTCTCTAATCTGAAATAGTTACTTTAACTTTTGGGCCCTTTATAGTCCAAGAATCATAGACTTTCCCTTAAACCTATGCCGACTATATATTCTGTGAACACGTTGTCGATCCCTGAATGTCCGTGGGTAACGGGATTTATATCTTGCGTCATCGTTCTAATGCATTTTAGAATTACACTATCCAATTCGCATGAGTACGGCTCGTAAAGGCAATTAAATAATTAAGATTTTAATCTCTAATTCATCATATATTACTAACTCTTAGTTTTTTTTGAGCTTCACTAACTCTCAGTAAAATTAGCTGGCAAACGAACTGTATACAAAAGTGACGGACGGAAGTCAGTAGACAGACAAAGCTAAAAGGAAACACCAAAAAAAAGCTCGTGCTTACATTATTTTTTTATTTTCTTTTTTCTTCTTTTGTATTTTATTATTTATTTATCCTTTTCCTTATCCCGTCGTTCCCATCCCCGGGATCTCGCGGCTCGCGCACCACGGTCTCGCTTTCTTCTCCGCCACCCCATCGCGCCCGCTCAGCCAACAACCACCGCCCCGCACCTTCCGTTGCGCAACCGAGCGTCGGCGCGCCACCTCCTCCGCCGCGCCGCCCCTGCCGCCCCACCTGCGGCGTCGCCCCTCGTCGCCGCCCTGCCTCCCGCAATCCGTTCATGGCCGGATGCCCCTCGCGCTTCTTCTCTGTCGCCGGCTACGCGCGCGAGAAGGGAGGAGCAGCCGCGCGTGGATCTAGGGGCAGCGGTGCCCATCCCGCATTAGACAGTAGGGCTGGTAAAATTTTTTTTTAGCTCCTCCGTCTCTTCCACCTGCTCGGATCTGCCTCGTCCCCGATCGATGTCGCGCTTCGTCATCGCCTACGTGTTCCTCATCCTCCTCTTCCGCTGTCTCCACCTGCTGGAGATGGAGGAGCGCCGCCGCCGCCGCCGCTGCAGGGACCAATACCAGCGCCTGAAGCACGGTGTGTGGGCTCAGATAGTTAAGTTTTGATGAAGGTGAAGCGGCCGGCAGTCCGGCACACGCATCTCGCCGACACATCTTTGAGCCGATCGTTTGGTTTTTTGTTGGTGCAATCACGTATTTATGGTGGATTTTTTTCTCTATTTCTATTTCTATTTGGATTTGGATTCGACTTCGATCCAATTACTTGCCTGAGGTAGGAGATTTACTTGTTTGCCCTGTTGTATACGTGAACTTTTCTTGTTTGCCTTGTTGTATACGTTAACTTTGTTGTGAGTTTCCGATGAAAACGTGTAGGATTAGTAGTCTCCACCGAAAAAGCATGGAATTTAAAAGGAGGCCACATAAAAAATACGGCTGAAATTTTGCCTCTTTAGTATTAGGGATTGAGGTATAGATATAAATATAAATATAGATATAGATATAGAGTATATATATAGATATCTTTAGAGTTGTGCACAAAGATTAACATTTGGATCAAGTTTGTTACCCTTCGTATGTGCCACATGGAAATAGATGTGCATCTATTTGTGAGAGTGATAGTAGCATGTTTAGGGCAAAAAAAAAAAAAAAAAAAAGAGAGAGAGAGAGAGCAAAAAGCGACAAGTTCTAGGATGACATGTTTTTATTTTTTTAGAAAAAACTTGAGAAGACTAAGCCAAACAAAAATTATTTTAGAGTAAAATGCATGGATGTCGATTTGGTCCATCACGTTTGAAAGTATATTTTTGGGTCAAAACCTGGATCAATGGTGTATAAAAAGTTAATGCTCCTTCGTTTTATGTTTATATTTGTAGAAAACCCCTCTTATTTATTTTTCTTTCACAAGTTTACCCTTCCCTGTGCTAGGGCACTTACCCGGCTCGCCGAACCACTTCTTCTCGATCTGCGCCATCTCCTCGCCTTTTGCCAGTGTCAGGACCGCGCGCGACACGTTCGGCGTCCGTGAAACATGGTGTAGCCTTCGACCTTGTAGACCGGGCCGAACATGGTGTAGCCGTCGCAGTACTACGACAGGAAGAGCTTCAGGTACGGGATGTCGTCGAACACGGCGGCGACCTGACCGCTGGACAACGCGTTGGCGTACTCCTCCGCCGTGTTGTAGCTCCTCATCTTGGCCTCGTCGAAGCCTAGTTTCTGGAGTTGTTGCTTGATGAAGGAGCCCTCCTGGTACTCGATGATGGCCCCGGTCCGCTGGAGCTCCCTCACGTAGAAGATGAGTGCGCACATACTGTGCGTGAAGACGAGCGTGGAGAAGGCGAAGTAGACGATGAGGCCAAACTGCTACCACGGCGTGCCTCAGAACTCGGGGTTGATCTGGTGCTCGATCGCCCACACCACGAAGTCGGTGAAGCAGAAGGCGAGGCTAGGGAGCCACAGGCTGGTGGTCAGCGGCTGTAGGAAGATCCACATGCTCGTGCTCGTCAACGTGCGCACCGTGCGCCACCACCATCGACCACCCCGAGTCCATGAACGGCATGCTGAAGTCCACCATGCCCATCCTGCTCGCCGTGATTGTCACGTCGCCGACGACGATGTCCGCGCTCTCACTACCGGAGGCGGCTTCTTTGCCGAGTGTCTGAGACACTCGGCAAAGGCCGATATACACTCGGCAAAGCCTTTGCCGAGTGTTACACTCAGCAAAGGGCGCTCAGTAAACAGTTTATCGGCAAAGACCTCTTTGCCGAGTACACCGAGTGTCAATCCGACACTCGGCAAAGAAAAGTGGCCGTGACGGCGAGCGCCACCGTGATGGCGGCTTTGCCAAGTGTCACGGTCAAGCACTCGGCAAAGGTACCCGCTTTGCCAAGCACCGTTGACTTAGACACTCGGCAAAGGTGGTCACTTTGCCGAGTGTCGCCGACAAGACACTCGGCAAAGTGGCGACCTTTGCCGAGTGCTTGGATCGTGGCACTCGACAAACCTGTGATGTTTGCCGAGTGCAATGGCCATTGCACTCGGCAAAGCATGTTCCCAGGTAGTTCCCAGATGGTCACTTTGTCGAGTGTCATGGCCATTGCACTCGGCAAAGTGACTGAAAATAGCATTTTTATTTGTTTTTTATATCCCATCCAAACAAACAGAAGATATATATAACAAACATCACCAACATCACATATATATCAGCAACATCACATATATATCATCAACATCACTTATATATCACCAACACCACATATATATCACAAACGTCACATATATATCACAAACGTCACATGTCTCACAATATATCACAAATAAGTCACAAGCAATCCAAGTGCTCCATCATCGTCAACCACAATTGCAAATAGAAGTATCATTAACAACCACAAGTATCATCACTAATTTGGTGAAGGATTCGCTGAAGCGTGAGGATCGTTCGATGCCGCCGATTGATTCTGCACAAAGGAGAAGAGATTGCATGCGTGAGACAAGATAAATATATACCATACATGAATAAAACTTTCATACTCCACTAGGTTTGACCATCAGCATGAACATACAAACTAAAACATTTATACTCACAAGAGTAGAATAGTGAGGAGGTGGAGCTGGAGCGAATAGCGAAGGTGGCGGAGCTACACCCATAGCGGCACCAAGACTTTGCATGTACTGAAGAATCTCTGCCATCCTCCACTGCTCGGCCTCCCGCTCGGCCTCCACCCTCTCCATCTTTGCCTGCATCTGCTCTCGTATCCTCCTCTCTTGTTCCAGCTAGGCCTACAATATATTCACCCTAATGTTACAATAATGCAAAGGAAAGGTATGAAAAAAATCAATGAACGACAAATAAACCAGGAATAACCTCGAATGCCTCCACCCGGTGGTGTGAAGTGTCCTGCCAAGGTCATATGGCTAGGCTCCTGCTCGTGCTGCTTGCTCGAATCTAGGAGAGACTGGGAGTATCGGCCGAGTTGATTGTGCCATCGCCAATCCAGTACCGCCCATGCTTCTTGTCTCCTTCCACCCTCATGATGACTTCTCCATCAAGGTCCTCGGTACTCAGATCGTACTCTGACCCATGGACCTCCCTTGCCATCGATGTGTACTCACTGAGGCGATTGTGGACGGTCATATCACTATACGCCTCGGGCCTGTCCTCTGGGTTGTAGTCGACGTCGGACGTCGCCTTGCCCTTATGGGCCATAGCAAATGCCTTGAAGATGGAGCAAGGCTGGCCACCATGTGACGCCAGCTGTGAGAAAAAAATGCAAGATGATTAAAAATCATGCAGAATTTAGCATTAGAATAAATAAATGAATTTGTGTACCCATGTTTTTGCGTATCCGCTAAGGCTACGGCTGCCTTGATGGTGTGCTACACTAGGCATCATCAAACGCCGCTCCCAGCACAAGTTGTGCGTCTCCTCCCACTCACGTGAGCACCACCTGTCCACCATCTGTTCCCAACATTGGGGATGCGCGGCGCACCAATAAAGAATCATCTATAGGCCATCAAGTACATGACATATCAGAAGATAAAATTAAGCCTACTTAATCTCAAAAGGAATCAATGTTAATGTTCTGTATTTACCTGCAGGTACTGGTCCTGGGTCAGCGTCATGGATCTTGTGTCCCTTTTGGTGACCTTCGTTCCAAGGATGGTCCCGTGGTAACTTACGACGGCCTGGATACGTGCCTCGTAATGCATGTCCACGATGAGTTTTTTGCCGCATTTGGTAGCCACCGCATCCGCCCTGGCCTCATGTCTGTCCTGGCATCTAAAGAATCCTGCATACAAACACGATGTATCCATTCATTATTTCAAGAATATATTGAGCAATGTAGTGCGAGAAAGACTTACCCACAGCTCTTGCTTCACCCGCTCCGCCTTGTTGTTGAATACCATGCGGGCCCAATCGGGGGCGGTGACGTAGTGGTCAAACGAGTAGGCCGGCCCCGTCACTCTGGCGTACTCAACCAGGCCAGGGAAGTGCTCCTTGCACAGAAGACTGAGGATGCCATTGACTTGGCGTGTGTGACCACCTCCACTCTCCACAATCGTCCAGTTTCTACCCAAGTGATTAAGAAAAAAAAATATTAATTTCTATTTTGATTTTCAACATATCATATAAAGTAGTGATAACATCTAAAGTTACTTACTTTTCCCCCTCAGGTCGAATCAGCGGGCGTCTCTCATAAGGTATCGGTCGCTGAGGGAGGCTCACGGGACCTCACAAGTAGACGCTTGATGAACTAGAGGAAGCAGAACCCCCCGCTGTCGCCTCGTCCTTGTCGTCCTCCTACGCGTCCTCCTGCGCCTCCTCGTCATCCTCCTGTGCCTCCTCGGTGTCCTCCTAGGGCACCTACTCCTCCTCACACGACGAGGTGGCATGCGACGACTCCCTCCTGTGGCTGCTCCTCCTCCTACTCTCCTCTAGTGCAGTGGTCCTTGTCCTTTGGTACAAGGACATTAGCTTCCTCATCCCACCACCCACCATCTTTGTTCAATCACCTGCAATTAAAAAGAGTAAACCAATAAGCACAGATAAACAAGAAGTACTTAGAAATAGATGCAAAATAAACAAAATGTAATTACAAAATAATATAGTATTACATGTTTTAGAAATAATCTTCATGATCGGGATTAGCTTGATCATAAGTCTTATCATCACTATCAATCATGTTGAAATAATCAACACTATCTGAATGAGCAATGTTGTCATTGTCATTGTCTAAATGTAATCGCTCAAGCATTTGTAAGTCCTTCACATTTTGCACCTCATCTCCAGCGTCCTCTTCAATAACCGTTTCATTGTCTACTTCCATTCCGATTATTTCGGTTAAGTCTATCTCAAACCTCCCTTCTAGTCCCTCTTCTTGAAAGAACTCTCCGTCATATGTGTTTGGGTCTAAGTTGTAATCTTCATCGTTTGGGACAGGCACTTTACTGTGTGGCGATACCCTGTGCACAATATCTCAACCCTTAAGATGCCTTATGGTTTGACACACATATGGGAGATAATAAGCTTGCATGGCCTATTGGGCCATAATATAGACATTGTCTCCTAGTAAGATGGAATCATGTCGAATTCCAACTAGCCCAAGGTTAGAATATGTCTATCTCGTTACTTCAGGATCAAACCAATGACATTTGAATATGACAGGATTAAAATGTTTAGAACCATGAAACTTGAGTTCGTATATTTCTTCAATTCTTCCATAATACTCGACCTCATCAACGCCGAGCGTAAAAACTCTAGAACTTGTGGTTCTTCGATTGGGCCGACTCTGCTCGTAGCTTGTTGTGCGAAAGCGATATCTATTCATGTCATAACCAGAAAATGACCTAACCCTATAGGCAAAGCCATCGGCAACCTGTCTCAACTCAGCATGCATAGACACATCCCTCTGGCCCTGCAAGCTCAAGCAGGATACATCGTTATATTATTCACACGTACGATTAACTTGGAATGTCAAACTAAGTACGAGCTAAATTGGACGGTGCCTTCTGTTTGAACTAAGAAATGAAATTGGGTATTCCATTTTCTGCACCCTGTCGAAGAAGGGTATCTACCTGCTATGGGGTAGGATCCCTTGATTGACACCAGAATTTATGAAGAAATTCCCTGTACCAACGAGAAACAAGGGGGTTGGTTTCAAAATAGTGATGGCGTATTTAACAAGTTTATTGAGAACTTACTGCATGTACGGCACCACTTCATCAAGGTTGGTCAACACGTATAGCATGATATAGCGCCACTCTTCATGATTCAAGGTCTTGAGGGTCGATGCACTTGCGCTTCTGAGTTGCCCTCAGAAAAGGCTAAGGTTTGATTTATTTTCACCAGCATTATAACGAGGGGGTGGATTATGCACGCTAGGGAGGTTGTCACCATAGGATGTTGTTGTGAAGTTCGCTACCTCCTCTAGAATGTATGCCTCTGTAATGGAAGCCTCGATTTTGCATTTATTTCTACATTTCTTTCGAAGAACCTTTAGACATCTCTCGATTGGATAGCACCAATGGTGCTGCATGGCCCCCCCCATTCATGCCTCATACGGGAGGTGCAAAATCAATGCTGCATCGGATTGAAGAAGCTGTGTGGAAAGATCTTCTCCAACTTATAGAGCAACACAGGTGCCATTCTTTCCAAGTTAGCAATCACGGTCTGAGATAACTCCTTGGCACAAAGCTGGCGAAAGAAATAGCTCAACTCTACCAGCACTAGCCAGACATGCTCAGGGACATAGCCTCAAACCATCACCAGAAGAAGCCGCTCAATCCATATGTGGTAGTCATGACTCTTCATCCCTAAGACTCGCATAGTAGATAAGTTCACTCCCCTCCTTAGATTAGCTGCATACCCATCAGGGAACGTTAACGTCTGCATCCATTCTAGTACTTCCCTCCTTTGGGGCTTGCTCAAGACAAAATCAGCCTTAGGCTTCTCCATGTCTTGCCACGACTAGGAGGCTTCATATATTGGTTTGGTCTATCGCATAACATTGCCAGATCCACTCTAGCCTTAATGTCCATGATTGTTGCCCAAAGTGCCTCAGCGACATTCTTTTCAGTGTGCATTATATCAATGTTGTGTGGAAGGAGAAGGTCATCAGAATAGGGGAGCCGAGTCAAGCCTGACTTATGAGTCCACATATGTTGCTCTCCATATCCCACAAAACCACCTTCTAGATTGACCACGAGACCATCTATCTGTTCATGAACCACGACACCAGCCATTATCGGTGGTGCAGGGTCTATCACTATGACACCTTTCATAAAGTTCTTGATGTCTCATCTGAATGCATGGTCAAGAGGGAGGAATTGCTGATGTTTGTCGAACGATGAATACTTACCACCCTTCTGCAACCAAATGAACCTCAGACCTTCCTTGCATATTGGACATGGAAACTTCCTGTGAACACACCAGGCACAGAATATCCCATACGCCAGGAAGTCATGCAGGGAGTAGTGGTACCAAACATGCATTTTGAAGTTTTTATTTGTAGCTCGGTCGTATGTCCATTCCCCTTCCTCCCAAGCACAGACCAATTCATCAATCACAGGCTCCATGAACACACCCATTTTATTCCCCGGGTGTCCAGGAATTATCAATGACAAGAATACGTTCTGTCGTTGAAAGCATATGCCGAGAGAGAGAGATTGAGGAGGATAACGAACACGGGCCAACATGTGTATGGGGCAGCAATCATTCCATAAGGATTAAACCCATCTATTGCCAGTGCAACACATACATTACGAGCCTCTTTAGCTTTCTCATGATGAATGCCATCAAAGTGGGTCCATGCTTCACCATCGGATGCATGTACCATCCTATCAGGATTGTATTGTTTGCTATTTTTGTGCCATGTCATCTATTTTGTGGATTCCTCGGTCATGTATAGCCATTGGATCATCGGTATGAACGGAAGGTGCCATAGGATTATCACGGGAATGTCAAGCTACCTCTTCTAGCCATCACCAGAATCTACCTCTAGGAACCTAGAGGATTTATACTTTGGACAGTACTTTGCTTCCACGTATTCTTTCCTAAATAGGACGCACCCCTTCGGGCAAGTATGTATCTGCTCATATGGCATCTTAAGTGCATGAAGGAGTTTCTGTGACTCATGCATGCTCTTTGGCAGAAGGTGACCCTTCGGAAGCAGGCTGCCAATAACTGTCAACATACCATCGAAGGCGTCTTGACTCAGGCTATACTGGGACATTAACACCATTATGCGTCCAATGGCATCCAGTTGAGAAACCTTTGTCTGGCCAATAAGGGGTTTCTATGCCATGGCAAACATGTCATAGAATGCCTTTGCAGTTGCCTCTAGCTCCTCCTCCGTATGTCCTTCAGTGAACTTTGCCTCATGATAGTCATTTAACATGTCTGCTACCCCGGCATCAGCATCATAATCCTCGATGCGTGGTCTCACCACCTCCTCTCTCATACAATCGGCTTCACCATGGTAGACCCACTGGGTATAGTCTGCCATAAATCCATTCTTCCAAAGATGTTCCCCCATGACCTTCTTCATTTGTCTTTTCATGTTTGCACATTTGCTACAGGGACAGCAAATTTTACTCGCTCCTTTAGCAGCCACGCCAAATGCCCGTTCCAAGAAAGCATCGGTCTTGTTGATCCATTCATTGGTGACCTGACCTTGACTTTCGTGGCCCGTGTACATCCACTCACGGTCCTCCATCCTCTAACATATATAGCGACGAGTAATATAAACATCAATTGCATCTACACGACATTCCTACTATCTAATAGGTGAGGATATGTCATAATCCCACGTGAGGATGCGTATGTGGGGTTAGTTTCCATGCTCTACTCCTTTCTGAGATAGAATTTCGACAGCACCTCCTCGCTGTTCTCCAAATACATATCCTGCCAGGGAAAGTGTGTATCCAGAGAACAACAGGGAGATGATGCTGAAACTCTATCTCGGATCAGAGCAGACCATGAAAACTAACCCCACCTACGTATCCGCGGGCTATCCAAAAAACGTGGACAATTTGAAACAAATACAGTTTTAGATATGGAAATATCTGCATATTTCTAACCGTATCTCTTTCGAATAGGAGACGCCTAACTGGGTTACGTGATCTACGACCATGATACGGAAAGAGAGGTTATACCTAAGGTGGCGGTGGAGTCAGGCTAGCGGGGCCATGGCGGGTCGGTGCAGTGGTGAGGTGATGCGGTGCAGGCAGACCCACAGCGGTGAGGAAGGTGATCGGGGTCACCGAGGTACTCTGGCTCTACTCTGATGGGCTCTTCTCTACAAAAAAAGAAACATAAAACTGTTAATACAAAATTTTGGCAGCACCTCCCCTGCACGGTGAGGTTTCCAAAACCTGCAAGAAAACTAATGGCACGATGGCTGACATGCACATATATGTGAACGGCATGATGGCCGACATGCACAAGATTATATCCAATCACATATATATAACAATGTCACAACCACTCCTACGACTACCACCACTGCTACTCTACCACTACTACTACCACAACTACTAGTAATACTACTACGATGATGATGGTAGGGCATACCTTGTGGGCATCGTAGGGTGGCGGTGGTGAAGGGGCCAGGGCGTCGGTGGACAAGGCAACGGCTGGGGAAGCGCTAGGGACGGCAGCGGCACGGGCGCAGCCGGCGCTGGCGCGAGCAGGGGCGGCGGCGAGACTGGCGCCTCCTTCTTCTTCCTCCTTCCTCCTTCCTCCTCCTCCTCCTCCTTCTCTTCCTCGTTCCTCCTCTCCTCCTCCTCCTCCTCTCTTTCTCCTCCTCCTTCGGCGGCGCGGCGTGGGGGGCGGCGTGGGCCGGGGCGATGGTGGCGCTGCCGTGGGAGGAAGCAGCGCGGGCGCGGGTGGCAGCGGTGGCGCTGGCGCGGGCGTGCGTGTGTGCGTGCGTGCGGTGTGTGGGCCAGCTGGGCCGAGAGGTTAAATCCCCTCTTTGCCGAGTGTCCCCGATCTGGCACTCGGCAAAGTTTTTTTTTATTTTTTTAATTCTTTGCCAAGTGCCACCTAGACAGGCACTCGGCAAAGAGGGTTTTTTTTAAAAAAAATCTTTGCCGAGTGCCATAGGTCCTAACACTCGGCAAAGAGACTCCTTTGCCGAGTATCTTCTCCTGACACTCGGCAAAGAGGCTCCTTTGCTGAGTGTCATTTTTTGACACTTGGCAAACCATATTTTTTTTTCACTTTTGACCTCCAAACTTTTTCTATAGTCCTCAGACAATACTTGATACTCCATGTTCCAATGTGGCATATTTCTCAAATTTTTTCTATAATTCTTTAATTTATTTCATTTAATTGAATTTTCTTGGATAATTCAAATTATAACTAAGGCCGACTTTGGTTTGCAAGCATCGTATGTGACAACTTGCGCGAAACCTCCTCAATTTTTTATCACAGCCTCCACATATGATATCTTGACATCTTGACAAGTTTCATGATTTTTGGACTTCGTTTGCTTTTTATAGAATTTAAAAACAACTCGACCACAAGTTTGTGGTCATGTTTCGTGAACAAGATGTTCGAAATTGGTGGTCTGTTCCTGGATACGGCCTCACATTATACTAAATAACATGAATATCATTTTTCTGTTCATTTTTTTTCACTATTCAAATGACTAGCGGTTATAATTTGAATTATGCAAGAAAATTCAATTAAATGAAATAAATTAAAGAAATATAGAAAAAGTCCAAGAAATGCGCCACATTGGAACATGGAGTACCAGGTATTGTCTGAGGACTGCAGAAAAAGTTTGGAGGTCAAAAGTGAAAAAATGGTTTGCCGAGTGTCAAAAAATAACACTCGGGAAAGGAGCCTCTTTGCCGAGTGTTAGGAGAAGACACTCGGCAAAGGATTAATGGCGGCTGCCGACCGTTAACGGCGGCAGCCTTTTGCCGAGTGTTATTGTTTGACACTCGATAAACCTGGTCTTTGCCGAGTGTTATTCTTTGCCGAGTGTTCGGCACTCGGCAAACCACCTTTTTGCCAAGTGCCATTTGTTTGCCGAGTGTTTCTATCTGGCACTCGGCAAACAACCTCTTTACCGAGTGTTCAATAAAAAACACTCGGTAAAGTCTGAGACACTTGACAAAGAAGCTGTCTCCAGTAGTGTCTGCAGTCATCATTGGCACGAAACCACACGAAAGCTTTTCGAACAGCACACATACACACCCTACCCTACGTGCATGCATGGTATGTACCATCTGTCATGCTTGTTGGTTGGTGTGTACTGTTCCCAAGGACACGAGGTTTCCGTAGGACTCGAGCTGCTGGGGAATGACACGTACTCGTAGCTCACTGGATATGGCATCTTGCTCATGACCGCGTCGATCACCTCAATGCCGTGTCGTACGACCAGAGCATCATGACAGTCGGGTCATGCAGATAGATGTCGGTGCTCGGGTACTCCCGCCGGAGCCTCACCCTAAACCATGCGGAGAAGTTGCGCACTCGGTCTGTCATCTGCACGAACGGCCGGAGGCTGACGACCCCTTCCTGGTGCTGATGTCATTAGGGCTCAACGTGTCCACCACGCTGCTGATGCCATCGGTGGCTACCCACGCATAGTCCTTCGTCGTCATACCAGCCATCCTTGCCTGGTGGAAGAACCACGCGAAGAAGAGGGCATTCATGTGCATGACAAACACGCGCGTCGGCATTGCCTTGATGCCGTAGAGCAACGCGTTGATGTGGTTGCCGTCTGAGTCGCTCGCACTACTAAAAAAAACGTTTATAGCAATGGGATAATTTTTTTTTTGTAGGGGTGGCTGGTGATGAAGCCACCCCTACAGTAGACATGCTCATGACCCACGAGATCAGCTGCCCCTGAAAATGACATAGTAGGGACGCTGGTGATATGAGCCGCTCTTACGAATGGGTCGATTTGTAGGAGCGACTCGTATTACTAGCCGCCCCTACTATGTTCATTTATAGGGGCGGCCAGCAGCCGCCCCTATAAATGCCTGCTTTATATACAGCTGTTCGGGAGAAAAATATCTCCCTCATCATCTCAACCTCAGCCCGAGACGCTGCCTTAGGGCTTTTCCCTCGCGTCGCTCTCTCCCGTGGCGTTCGCCGTGCCACCCTCTGCCGTCGCCTCCGCCATGCGCCGACATCAACACCGCTGAGCGCCGCCTCCGCCTCTCCTCCCTGTGGAGCGGCACCTCGGCCTGGGCAGCCGGCCTCGGCGCCATCGCCACGTAGACCTAGGGTTTCGGCGCGGAACCGGCCTTGGCCTAGGCTCAGCGGCGCATCGGCGCAGGTGGCCTGCTCGAGGAGGTGGAGTGCCGCGAACGCACCGAGGAGGTTAGTTCATCTATAGATCAATCTCGTCTCCCCGTCCCACTGCTACCGGCTCCAACTCCAAGCACGTCTCTACCTAACCTCTTCCTGCTCCTCAATCCTCTTCTTGATCCAGGCGTGGAGGACCAGAGGTCGATTCTGGCGAGTGGAAGATCAGCTCGGTGATGGAGGTGCCAATTAGGGTGGCCATCCGTGTGATGCGTCCCACTTAATCGAGGTATTTCTTGATTTCTGTACAACACTTCTTATAGAATAAGTATCTATTATTATGTTTTCAAATAACGAGTTACGAGTCATGTTTAATTCTTTATTCCAAATCTTGTAGACTATTTCCTAAGAATGATCCCATCAGAGAAGAAGGCAGATGAACACGTAGAGCAATAATCTGACAATGGCTGCAAAGCGTTTGACTACATCACCAGGTAGTGGATACTAATAGAATAATGCAATAATTATTTTCCAATCATTGCTTTCATTTGATTAGTGACTTAGTCTATTGAGGATGCATGTACTAAAACCGTCTGCAGATTTTGCAGGCTCTTAGAGGAGATTGAAATTTCAAAGATAAAGTACATAATGACGAGCACAGAAATTGATGCTCCTATTATAGCCTCGATAGATTTTAGGTTTTTTACATGTACACCTTTTCGTTGTTTGCTTCTTTGGTACATAGTTTTAATTGTAGAATTGGTTCTCTTGCCATTTCCTGAATAGGTTTTAGGTTTTTACATGCTCTCCATTTTTTGGTTCAGCAATATATATTTGACCGTGACTCATGGACACAAGAGAAAGATATGTCATTTTGGGACTGCCAAAGTGTTCGATGAGTAAATTCTTTCAGCTACAGATTATTAGAGTGGTCCTAACTTCCTATTTAAATTTTAGCTTCATCTTATAAAATTTTACAGGTTTATATGAGTGGTTCATCACACATATTCAGGTATCTCCTTAGTGGATTCTATATTTTATACACATTCAAGCTTCTTCAAAGGAAAGGTGTGTTTTCATAGTGCTATGGTAACCTCCCTATTATTATGTTATCCAGGGCTTTATATTTACCACCATTAAAGTTTCGTATGTTATTATTCCAAATTAATGGACCACTTTGAATATAGAGCGCTCTATATACAATTGCGATCATCATCTTCCAAGAAGACCCAGCTAAATATAACATAGTACTTTTATTTCACAATATTCCCATTAATCTTCTATATTTTCTGTGACTAATGGTCCTAACTTCCTATTTAATATATCTATGAACGACTTTTTGTATCTCTTTGAATAAGTTTTGCATAAGGAATACCGTAGTTCAACTGTGAAATATATATTGTGCATATTGTTCATTTGACTGCTATTACAGTATATATATGTGATAACAGTTCTTATATTTTTGCAGGTGTGCATGAACTGTCCAGTGTGCATGAGCCCAGTTACTTCATATCGATTCTCAAGATGTATACATATCGATAATCCTCATTAGCTTATATGTTTGTATACATACTTGTAACGTTCACTTAGGTAGAAATCCTCAGTACCAACACCTTGTGCTCTTGTGCTTGTGGTCAGATTTGAATTATATATGTTCTGGTCAGATTTGAATTATATATATATATATCAAATTTGAATTGTAAATTTGAATTTTTTTGGTGGAAAAATATATTATAGGGTGGTTCAAATTTTTTTGGTGGAAAAATATATTATAGGGCGGTTCTATATTGAACCGCCCCTACAAACATGTATTATAGGGGCGGCTGGTACTACAGCCGCCCCTACAAATCAATTTTGTAGAGGCGGCTCTGCCCCTACAAATCGATTTGTAGCCACATTTTGGTAGGGGCGGTTGGCCAAACCGCCCCTACAAATGCCCATTAGCCGCCCCTACAAAGCATATCTGACGTAGTGTCGACACGGCGGCGCAGTCCATGATCCTAGCACCGACGCCCTGCATCATGCCAGTGAGCGCCGTGAGATGCCCGACCCATAGGGCAAGTCCTTGTAGACGACGACCGCCACGTGCCACCCGAACATGGCGAGGACGGCAGCAATGGGCACGGCCTGGAAGGAGTCGTTGGCCGACGGGTGCAGCCTCGGCCTCAGCGCCTAGCACAAGGAAGGGTAAACTTGTAAAAGAAAAATAAATACAGGGGTTTTTCTACAAATATAAACATAAAACGAAAGGGTATGGACTCTTTATGCACCACTGATCAAGGTTTTGGACCAAAAAATATAGTTTCAAACCTAATGGACCAAATCGTCACACCCTCACAAGTTAATGGACTATCCATGCATTTTACTCATTATTTTAAATAATGTTTTTACCTCTATTCTATGTCAGAATAGAGCTTTGAGTCTACTAATAAAAAAATAAAACTATATTAAGGTCCTATTTGGATCCGCAGAACTAACAATTAGTTGACTAATTTTTAGTCCCTAAGTATCCAAACAGGCAGACTAATTGTTAGTTCACTAGTCCTGGACTAATTGTTAGTTCACTAGTCCACTTATAGGAGCTAATAGGACTAGTTGTTAGTCCTAGACCATCCAAACCGGGACCCAACCCTGACCGCCACAAGGGCCTCCCCACGCGCGGTATGGAGGGCGCGTGACTAGGGGGTGGCGCACCATTGCCCCACAATCTCCTCATATCCAGGGAGATCCAGAATAAAAAGGAAAGGTAGGGCAAAAAATAAATAAATAGAGAATTACCTAGGGAAATAGAATTGAGATTTATTAGGAAATAAAGTAGTTTTGCTTGGAAAAAAGAGTCCAAATCTATAAGGACTCTTATAGTTTTTTTGGTGGGCAAGTCCGCTAGAGACTATAAATATAGGGTCATTGAAACTATTCCAATCCAAGCAAAGAATAAAACTCTTCCCCTTTATCTCTTCCTCTCCCTCTCTTCATGCACCATTGCTCCCCCTCCTCTCTCACGCAGCCACTTGCCCTAGCGCCGCTGCCCCCTACAGCCACGCCGCCGCCCCAATAGCTGCCCATCGCCCTAACCCAGCCACCCAAACCGACCCCTAAGCAGGACATTGACATAAAGGAAAAACAGAAGATATCCATCGTAAAATGAAAAAAGACGTATACATAGCAGGGCTATATGGATTAAAACCATAGACTTTCTTGGTAAAACAGATCAAACGGATAATCGTTTAAATGATTTAAACAATTTCAAATACCCAACATGAGAACATTAGATTCAATTGCTAACCATGAATGATTGGGCAGTGCTGCTGTTGCTTGTACCTGCACAACCTTGATTTGTTTCGCTTGTAGTTGTTTGTGTTGGTATTTGCAGATTTCTAGTCCCCTGCCAGGTTTCCTCCTTATGTGGGGGCTTTTGTTGTACTTAGTAATGAGATGCTGCCACACGCCTAAATAGCCCTAGTGGGACACTGAGGTGTTGCACCCAAGATAGGCCAGAAGAAGAGGTACTGTAGCATGATGCGGAACCCATCTAAGTATAGGATTAGGAAGAGTCTAGAAGATACTTCTAAGTCAAGTAGAGTCGGGTTGGGTTCTCCTTATAAATATAAGGGGATGTATCTATTGAGATTAAGCAAAAATAATATAGAGAAAACACTAATACTCTCTCCCATCCCCTCTCATTAAGATGCCGACAGCCATGCTGCCCTCCTTGCGCCTAGATGGCTGCAATAGCTTGCTGCTGCCGCCCCCTCCCTCCACTACTAGGAATATCCACTTCTATGACGATCAGTTTTCGTCACTGAAGTTGCCAAATTTATCATAATTTCAGTTTTATGACAAATTTATGACGGAAAACGGTTCGTCATAGAAGTCGCGTCATTCTTGAAATTATATGACAATTCTAGAAAATCGTCATAGAATTAGATTGATCTATGACAAAAACTGATCATCATAGAATTGCTTTGGCATGCGTGGCAGGGTGCAGCCACGTTGGCGGGTGCTTCCGTTGGAGATGCTTTCCACGTGTACATGCTATAGCTAGTTCCATTGGAGATGGTTCGGGTACTTGTCACCTTCTTATTGCACAACGTGGCCATCCCTGGTTCTTGCATGTTTTAGGTTCTTACTAGACCGCGTGTCGGGACCCTGTTGTTCCACATGTTAGTTTTCTATTAGCATATGGGTCGTGTTACGGTTGGGTCACGTGTCACTTCTTTATTGGACCAAGTGTCGTATTTTTATTGGTCCACATGGCATGACCACAATACCCCACGTGTCTTTCTTTTACTCGACCATGTGTCTCGATGCTGTTCGTCTGTGTGTTAGTATTTTATTGGGCCATGTGTCGCGCCCTGAGCTACCCATGTTTCTTTTTTTGATTCGACCACGTGGTAAGATAGATTTGTACCACATATTTTGTTTGTATTGGCCCATGTGCTGTGTCATGGCTGTTACACGTGTCATTCACTGGTTCGTCCACATGTCAGATTCTTATTTAACAACATGCCTGTGCCAAATCTACCATGTGCACACCAATCATTACATTGGAGAAAATGATTTCAGATCTACACTGCTGCACAAAATGACTACATGCATAATTATATTGAACTTGAATCAAATAGCAATAGTTCAGCTCAGCAGCAAACCACTAATAGAGTTCACATATCAAGCCGCCAAAATTTCACATCAAAACAACAAACAAACAACATGTTCACTGCATCAACAAGATTGAGAGTTACCAGCGCTTAAGAGCATGATATTTTCATGGAGCTTATTGCACTCCACCTGTTGCTGTTTCTTGAACATCTCAAACTCCCTATCAGTGTTTTATGCCTTCCTCTTCAGTTGATCCACTTGTTCGGAGAGGACAACTGAACTTTCCTAATGAGCAGCAAGCCGTTCTCGAAGTCTAGAGTAGCTTGTCTTGATACCAGCATTCTTCAAAGAAAAAGTGTTGTAGCTGGCCTAAGAGAGGACCTTGGAAACAACATCAGCAATAGGTTTTGCTTGTATAGTTTCCATAGATTCTTGCGAAAACCAAGGAGTAAACATTAGGAAGAGGACTTAAATTGCAGAACCAAGAGATTATTTTAGTACAAGTAATGCATAGGTCTTCCTCAGCCTACTGCCGACAGAGATTCATAAGCATAATGCATAGGTAACATATTAACTGTTGTAATATTACAACTTTAAAATGATGGTGCCACTTTAGGTTCTCCTACTTTTCCTTCTTTTATGCCAATGGCTTCAATAGATTTCAAGGAAAGCAAATGAAGGTACTTACCACTGCTTCTCTTGCAGCATCGCTCAGTCCCATGTTGCTACTGGTATGGAAGTTGTTGAAGATTCCCACTGCATCAACATCTTCATGATGTCAATCTTGTTCTTCAACGAGCACTTCTTGATCGTGTCCTGTGTCCATCCTGTTTTTGTCCTTCTGTTAAAATTGCACATGCCTTTCTATGGACACACAAGACATTGCGTATTTGATATAAAAAGAGTAACACAACCATCACTTACATATGCTTGCAGGTGGGCAATATAGGAGCGAGATCCTATAACCTGGTGGTACTTGACTTTTGCACAGTTTCACTTGTTCTGCTCCTAGACTACCTATAACCACAACTGTGTTAGACTACAGCACAAGCAGACCACATAAAGACTAGACAAGAAATAAATGAGTTCACACACACCCCTTGTTCTCGGAATTTAACCACATGTGGACAAGTGCACACCACTGTGTGTCATTCATGCAAGACACAGGAGAGGTCTTTCTGATTTCATCAGCGGGGACATCATTGAAGTAAGATCACTTGAACCTATATAGTGTCTGTCGTACAACAGATTATAATACACTTGTGCATGCTTCTTTTGTTGCTTCATCATTGTCATCAATGGCCAGCCTCAACTGTAGAAGTGTGAATGCAAATTAAATCCATTACTAAGTTGCTCAAGGTAGGGTTGAATGTCAACAGAGGATATACATACTTATTGATAGCTTGGCCACAAATCCATTGAGAAGTTTGATCTGTTGCTTGTAATGTTTCTAGTGTGGAAAAATTGGTACTTGAGATCTGATTACTACACCTACCTCTGAGACAAACTTGGCAGCTTGCAATGGACCATGTGGCCTTCTGTTCCCCTTGACAACCGACATGGGCATCCTTGTTCCCATTGATTGGGTGGTTTTGTGAAGCCCAACCCCCTTAGTTGCTTGCCTCGACTTCCTCGCTCTTCTCTGCAATGGTACTACATAGTTTTCATATATTTAGATTGTTAGAAAAGTAACATGGATACCAAATAGTGTGACTTGATTTATAGGCATGTCTAAGGTAGTACCAACCTTCGCAAGTTTGGTTATTCTACTGGTGGGGAGGTGGAGTCTCCTCTTCGGCATGGCTAAGATCATCTTCATGTGACCAGTCCCCCACATGGCTTTGTTCGCCATGTACGTGATGACTTTTGGACCTAGTTGGAATTACAAAATGCTGCAACTATGCTGGACTAGTTGGCTTCACTCTCTTAGATTGCCATCCCCAGTACCCATATCGGTGCTGCCTTTTGCCCTGCTGGCAGGGACTTCTCTATGGGTTGTTCAACCCATAGCCTGAAATTGGAGAAATAAACTTAAGCGGCAAGTATGTAAAAATTACATTGCTATCCACACAACAAAGAATTGAATTGCACTGCTACCTAAACCAACCCCCTCCCATCCCAACATGACAAGATAGAACAAGCACCTCAACTGCAAGGGGTACTCACTCTTCTAAATCTGTATCTGTGTCACCATATCCCTGAACACACTCCCCTGCTTTAGGGAGATATTCCGGATGTCAACATGTAGATCACAAAGACATTTATTGAGTTAACTTTGTACCGGATGTCAACAAAACAGAGCAAGAGCGTGAAAATTAGGTGCCTAAACTATAGCTTATATGGAAGCCATTACTTGAATAAAGCGCATGTGAACTACAACTTATACGGAAGCTATTATACTCGAATAAAGCACATGTGAACTACATCTCAACTAAGAAACATGTAACCCCATCACTATAGATCTACATGTCCCAGGTTCAACCACTAGAGTACAACACGCATCATAAAAGGAATTTGGGTACCTCTTCCTATTCTTGGCTACGCTACGTCATTGGCACCGCCCTCTTGTCATCCTGGTCGCGGAAGTGGTGCTACTGGCATCGACGAAGGGGTAGCAGATCTGGTGTGGTGGTCATCAATGATGATGCTGGGGCTCGGTCTGATAGGTGCCGATATAGGGGGTCCGGATCCGGCATGTACCGCCGCTGATGGCGGTCCTTCCACCATCAACGGACCTGCTATCAATGAAGGGGATCGGATCCATATTCGGCTAGGGTTCGGAAAGGTATGAGAGAGGGTGCGGCTAGAGAGTGGAGAGGGAGTCAAGCTGATATGCTGATGCACCTAGCTAGGGTTCGGATCGGGGTGGTAGAGGGGCTAGGCTTTGGAGCGGGAGGAGAGACGGTGCGGCTGGTTCGGCTGGAGAATGGAGATGGAGGCGAAGACGATGTCTCCTTGCACTTTTATGTGGCCATCACAATACCGCAAATATCCATGTCTAAAATTGATGGCGTGGTAAACCAATTTCCACGAGGAGGGCAAACGAGAGAGAGAGATCTAATTTTTGCTTCATGTTGGCGGCACTGCTGGGCGCGGGGATTTCATTTTCACCCGAAATCAAATTTTCATGTGGGTAGATCACCGCCCCATTTGGCATCTTGTGAGGAGAGACCAAATTTTATATGATGAATAGTGATAATATATGGTACAAATGTGTATTAACCGTCGGATCACCAATATTAATCCCACAAGTTTCGGTGGAAGGTGACTCTTGATAGCGTTTATGTGTCTGTGATGCAATTATGCGACACGTGGGACAGTCCACTACTAAAGGCATTCTCTGATCAGTACCCAGCTTTTCCTCTTTTGCGCACCATTTCTACGTTGTTTGCCCCCTCTGGCACCACCCAACCTGCGCCGCCTCCCCCTCCCCCCTCCACCCACCCCCTCCCCTCGCACACCGAAACATCTTGCCTAGATCCTTCTGCGCCGTTGGGATCTACCGCGCCATGGTGATCTACCGCGCCGCCGTCTATCAGCGCGCCACTCTTCCAATGAGCAAGCTGGTTGATATCGCCTTCTTGCCTCGACACGGTGAGCCTATCAGTGATCTCCTCTTTTTTTTCTTCATGAATTTATGGTGTTTGATGTAACGCATGTGTAATTTTTTTATTGTTGTAGATGGCCCGAGTTAAATCAAAGCAGGTAGAACTACCACATCGCAGAAAAGAGCTAGAGGCAGGCAACCATTCTCTAAGAAGTAGAGGAACAGGCACCACCATAGCCTAGAAAGAGCTAGAGGAATGCTCACAGTGTCCTAGAAGTAGAGGAACAAGCACCACCATAGCCCAAGATGAGTCAGAGGAAAGTGGACACTATTTGAGAAGTAGAGGAAGAAGCAACCAAATCTATGCTAGCCCTAGAGTCTGAGAATTCTCACAGGCAGACTCAAATGGCCTGTCGACAACAGCAGCATGAGGAGAGTGCTGAAATGGAACTCAGGGAGGAGGAGCTCACTGAGGGACAACTACAACAAATGATCGAGTTCCACTCCAAAAACCAGACCAGTCGCTTTGTACCTTCCTGGATCAAATCTATAGCTACTCATGGGGGTGCAGGCCCTCGCACTCATGGAGGTTTGATGTGTGTCACAATTGGTGGTACGAGGAGTAGTCGAGGAGGTAATTTGATGTGTGCCACAATTGGTGGTACGAGGAGCAGTCGAGGAGGTAATTGATGTCTACCAATGGTGGTATAGGGAGCAATCAAGGAGTTTTGGTGTCTGCCAATGGTGTTATGAGGAGCAGTAATATTGAGAGAAAGAAAGAGGTGGTTTAGTTCTATGACTTTTGGTATTACTGCTCAAAGAAGATATGGAGCATCAGGTTCTATGATATTGAGTTCTGGTTTCCACTCCTCAAAGAGCTTGGCACAAAATCATAGTTCTAGACTATGACTCAGGAGAGTTTCTTCAAGAGCTACCATGCTAGAGGGATGGCACTAGCAGACCAAAGGATACTTGGTTGGGATGAGCTTGAGAGAGCAGCTGGTATACCCATCTGGCCCCTCTTTCAGTGGTTCACGGGCTTTGTTCACCTTTTTAGTGAGGTTGATCGAATTGTGATAAGCTAGGTGTGTTAGTTCTATGCAATAGTATGGATTCATCTAGAGCATGACTTCATTGCTTTTATGCTTGATGGTTAGCCAGAGCAAATATCCTATAACCGCCTACAACAACTCCTTGGGGTTGACACTTTAGATAGAAAGCTCCACCAGATAGTCTATGGAGATGCTCTTCCTCTATGTTGTAGCAGGGCTAGAGGTACTTTTCCTACAAACTAGGAGATTCAGTTGCTCTTCATGGAGCCCTTCACCGATGGCTCCTTGCATACACTAGACAGACTGCATCCAGAGGCTTATGTTGTACACATGGCTCTAAGGAAGACAGTCTTGCCTTGTGGTGGCTGCTGACGGTCATTAACATCAATCATAAACCATCAACATAACTTATATCAATGAATGAAAATGACCACCAAGATAGGTATAGAGGTTTAAACTGACAAATTCCATGAGTTTTGGTGAATCTGTATTTTCAGCAGGGTTTATCCAGAAAACCGGCAAGGAGGACCTATTCGTCAAAACAAATCATGTTTATCTATAGCGAAACCAATGTGGGAACAGTCCAGAAGACTCCAAAAGGCAAACTACCAAAGTGGAGGGTAGGTGGCTGCCATGTGGGGTCAGCTCGCCCCACCTATAGGCTACCAGACCCCTTGGGCCCACCGTCAGCCCTCCTTCTAATGACGGTTCTTCACCGCCTCCTAGATTTTATTTACGCCATTCTTTCAAGTCAGTTTGATCCGAGGGTCTAGAATTGATACTCTGGCCTATATAAATAGCCCTGTGCCCCCTCCCTCAGTAGATCCTAAAACCTTAATTCATATTCCCCTTGTCAGGATCAGAGCCAGCTATCAAGAGAAGATTAGTCCTCTTTAGGATCTAGTCTTGTAAATAATAGTGAGATAGAGAGTGAGGGAAGAGTTTGGAGGAGGTGCTGGCCTATCGATGCTCTCTCTACGGCTTGTACCTTGGTGGATCCAAGTTCTATTTGAGCTTGTCTCTGAGATTTCTCTGGTAATCAACTTCTGATCCAAGTAAGCATCTTGTTTATATTTTTCATCAGATTTGTGACTCTTTTGAGTGCTTTATTCTCTTCCTAGGGGGAGTGAAGTATTAATCATAAGTGTAAGCATGGTGCTTAGACTTAGGTTAATCATAAATGCATCCTGCATTCCAGATCGGTGGTAGCTCATAAGGGTGACTCTTATAGCCTCGTTGAATCCTTTGTAGTCCACCTCCCATTTGTGAGGGCACATAGGACCCAGTTGCGAAGGAAAGCATCCTCTACTGGTGTCTTCCCTAGTAATGTCCCTAGTTAAATAGTAGAAGATATAGCTTACCCAAGTTAGAATTAGAGAACATTAGTTTTCCTCTCTACGCTCCTATTTATCCTAACCTTGTTGCTACCCTTAGTTAAGTTAGATCAAAGTTAGTCTCACATGTTTTCCTATGGATATGATACTTGGAATACTTCTAGGTGAAAGCTACAACAGTATCTGTGTGCTTGCAGATTTATCTATGTGCGTTAAAATATACCAACAAGCTTTCTGGCACCGTTGCCGGGGAAACGGTTGCTGAATTAACTACAAGCCTAGCTTAACCTTTTATCTTTTATTCTTTCTTTTATTTTAATTTTTCTTTTACCATGGATTCCACTCCTATCTATCAATATGGTAAACCCACAAGCGCAAGTCTAAAGCCACCAGAATCCTCAGACCCTATCATAACACATGTTTATGTGCTGCGCCTATATTGTATAAAACTGATTCAGGATAAATCCTTCTCGGGAGAAGGCAATGAAAACCCATACTCGCACCTACAAGAGTTTGAACAGATCTGTGCATGCTTGTGTATCGCGGGCATGTCTGATAAGACCTTAAGGTGAAAGTTGTTTCTGTTCTCTTTGATGGGAAGAGCTAAACATTGGTACAGTCAAACCATAGGAAGTATGCAAGGAGATTGGAAAACATTATGCTCTAAATTTTGTTTATGTTTCTTTTCCATCTCTAAAGTGGTTAGCCTTTGAAAAGAGGTTCTAAATTTTAGGCAACTAGAAGAATCATCTCTTGGTACATCGTGGGATCATTTTAACGAACTCATCATCACTAGCTCGGACCTTGCCATTCAAGACTAAGGTTGGATAACGAGCTGGCTCGGCTCAGCTCGTTCTGGCTCATTAAGATATCGAGCTAGCTTGGCTCAACAAGCCAGAAAGCCAGCTCGGCTTAGCCTGGACCTTGCCATTCAAGACTAAGGTTGGATAACGAGCTGGCTCGGCTCAGCTCGTTCTGGCTCATTAAGATATCGAGCTAGCTCGGCTCAGCTCATTATCCTAATGAGCCAGAAAGCCAGCTTGGCTTGGCTCGTTAAAAGCTCGAGCTGGCTCATTAAGCTCGCGAGCCAGGTATAAAAAATACACAAAATATAATATTTGCATTTATCTAAAGTTTGAGAATAATAATAATATAAAAGAAATGCATCTAGACCAGTTACCAGTCAATTGTAAAGTGCAAGACATGAAGTAATACAAAAACTAATATAAGTTTTCATACTTTTTTTCCTCGAAGCTTGGCTCGTTTAGCTCGCGAGCTGGCTCGAGTTGTCTCATTATAGCTAACGAGCTAAAATCTTGGCTCGGCTCGGCTCGTTACAATAATAAGCCGAGCCAAGCCGAGTCGAGCCAGCCATGAGCCGAGCGAACTAATGAGCTTCGAGTTTTTCGTCCAGCCTTATTCAAGACCCTGTACTTCTTTAACATTTTTACATGGGTCTTAGCAAGGATTCTATGGAATCCCTTGATGCATCCTCTAGAGGAGCTTTCCTTCATTTATCTACTAGTGAAGCAAGGTCTATGCTTGATAGAATTAGTGGAAGGACTCCCTGCACTAGGATTCCTAATAAACTCTCAGAGGAAGAGGAGGAATCATCTCCTGAATAAGAAGAGAAAGTTTTAATTGCCAAATCACAACCACTCCGATCCCAAGATTTAGCTATCAATCTCAAACCATCAATACCCCAAAATCCTCCAAGAGAAGAAGGAATTCCACCTTTGGAAATCCCTATTGAAATTAAGGATGATATCTTTGGTGCTGATTTTGGGAGAACATTAAATTCTCATAAGAAGCCTTCGAGCGAATATAATTCAAATCCTTTCAAGAAGAGATCTCTTAGAAAGCGTCCTTATTCCTATATAGGATAGTGGGAAGAATTCAAGGATGACATGTCTAGTGATGCCATAGAAGGAGAACCAAGACATTTAGAAGCTACTCCTATCTTAGCACGCCGCGTACACTCCCGCACAGTCGTGCCGCGCGGACCCACACCGCCGTGCCGCGCATGGACTGTAACAGAACCGACCAATTATAAGAAATTAAGTAAGAAAATCATCCGCCAGAGCAGACAATTTAGTAAACTTAAGCCCGTATAACCCGGTAGTCCGTGAAATCATGAAGGATTTCAAACCAACTCACATACCAGCCAAGATCGTAATAAGTTTAGCGGTCACCATCATATATTACATAAAAGTTTGCATCACAGATACATCAGAGTTTAAACATAGTTATTACAAAACGAGTTCAAATAGAAGTAGCGGAAGCCATTTGTTCAAAACCACACACACTCACACGGAGTTCAAATACAGTGCCAGCTAATAATCATCTCCAACAAAAGCATCAGACGAGACGTAAGGAATGACCATGCCCATGGTCCTAAGCATCACCCATCGTAGGATAAAGGCAGTTGATACAGTAGCCATAATACATCTGCCCATCTGCAACAAGTGGGAATAAAACCCTGAATATGAGAAGGTACTCAGCTAGACTTACCGACATAACCAAAAATAAAGTGACACCAAGGATTATGAAGGGCTTTATAGTAGGGTAGCTGACTCATTTGCAAAAAGAGGCATTTTAGCATTTCAAGAACCTTTACAAAAGCATTATTGTCAAGTTAGTTATTATTAACCTGTCGACTAGATTTGCACCTATACTAGAGTAAACATATGATTAACAATTAATGATAACCCCTGATCATCAACAACTTCCATAATGTCATATTCATTATAACTGTCCAAGTGTTCCATCAATATTACTATGATGAAGTAACTCAAGTCAAGTGCTCACTATCCAGGAGCGATGGCGATTCGAATCGATTCCTAACCAGCTGGTGATTTATTCCTTACACAAACCTCACTCACTCGCTAAAGTGAGGTATCGGTCACCGAGTCAACTATCCAGGAATCTCGAGTTTGCCAGGAACCACATGTGCCCGGGGGCCGACCGACTGCTCTTTGGTCTTATCATCGTGCCCCCGTGTCCTACCACACCTACTCCGACACAGTGCGCTGCGGGCAATCTACTCGGCCCGAATAATCTCCCAGCTTCGCGATCAAAAGGTACTTTATTCGGCCAGCTAAATGTAAGGCATGCGTTCAATATGACCTGAGGCCCAACAACGGTCGGTCCTTAATCGACACAGACGGAAAGCACTACAGTCCAAAACTTTATAAGTATCCGTCCGGTCTCAACTTCATTTAACACTTAGTTATACCATGACTACATAGTTATCCAAGCAGATCCAGGTAACCACCTATAGTTCGCAGGTGACAGGAAATCACCCGACTTCTACCGGTCTAAGCCAGCTAAGCATTGACTCGACTGCGGATACCAAGGTAACAAGGATATAGTATAACAAAGGTAGACAAGGTATAATGCAGCAACGGTGGCAAACAACTCCTGAACGTAATGCATCAATTAAAGTAAAGCATTTAATTAAAAATTGCAAACCGAGGAGAAAATGCTCCGGGGCTTGCCTCTCTCGAAGGAGCTCAGGCGGTGATCGGGGCACTCCGGAAGTTCCTCAATGTCCTCCTCATTGGCTTCAGTCACTTCCTGCGGCTGCACCTCGAGCTGTTCCTCGGGCTCCTCGAGTATGATGACTGGGCTCTCAGTTTGCGATCCTGTATGATGCATGTGCGTAAGTGCTTATGCAAAAAGGTGCATCGGATGAGATGAACACAATGGATATGCTTGAATGCAAGGTAGTCAACATCGTCCAAGAACATATACTACAAGCACATGTCATCTACCGCATTCTCTTCCACTACTAATATGCTAAGTCAACACATCTCATTAAATGCTTCAAAGATACACCAAAGCTTCACTAATTTCTTAAGCATACACAAAGCAACATTTGATTAACCCTAGTTAATAATAGGTTTGAATAACAACATCTATTTTTATAGCTTAGAAAAATCTTAGAAAATTACCATAGCACAGTACTACCCTAAGTAGTCTACCATCAGATTTTTATGGCATTTGGATGAGTGGATTAGCCTACACAAAAATAACAAGCTATGGCATGATTATGAACATGAAAATACTTTGTACTGTGAAAAGTGTCAAACAACAGATGAAATATTTTTCCTATGTTCTACACAGCAAATAATCACTGTACAAAAATTATCACATGCATGTTTTATACAAATTTTGCTCTCTAGCAAAAATAACAAAAATTAGCCATTAAAGGCACTTGAACTACATCTCACAATTTTTCTACAAGACATGCATGGCATATATTTTTCCTAGGAAGTACATTACACAAGAAGAATAACACACTTGGAAGCATATTTTTCTGAAGCATATAGGTTTTACTACACATTTTACAAGATATCAGCAATATCAAGGATTAAATAAAGCTCTATAGAAAAGTATCTCAATATTGACATGCAATATTTTTATCATGTAGATCTGGTGACAAGGAACCTAGCAAAATTTGTTTCAACAAATTTGGAGCAAATTTGAGCAAGTTATAAATTTCCAAAGCATTTAACAGAATTCTAAAAAAGCATTTCTTAAATCCTTTTTAAAACCAGCCGACGAAAATGCTGGGTGCACCCGGTGCTGTGCACCCAGAACTTCCACCGGCCACTGCGGCTGGGCCCTGCGGCCCCACGGGTCAGTGACCCAAGAGTAGGGGAGGAGCCCCGCCGATCGGTGCTCACCGGCGGCAAGCTCTTCCGATGGCGCAGGCGGTGCCAGCGTGCACACCCCGCTGAGCCGCACCGACTGGGAGGGTGGAGTTGGCCTGGCGACATGACAGTCCACACGACCGCGGCAGCACACTCACCAGAGAGAAGGGAGGCGGCCAAGCTCGGCCCTTAGCTCGACGACGGCAGCCGCGAGTGAGCGCAAGCGAGGCAGGGACCCAAGGCGGAGCTACTGGCGGCGGGAATCGAAGAAAGAAGGCGTGGAAGGAGGGGTATGTCACCGGCGTGGCAGCGGCGACGTTCGATGGCGAGAGCTCCCGCGGAGCTCTGAACTGGAGAGAAAGGAGGAGGAGACCGGATGGCGTGCGGGGTGGAGTGGCGTGCGCGCGTTCGGACAGCTTTGAAGGCGGAGCACAAGGAGGGCGAGGCAGGCCGGGGCTGCCACGCGGTGTGCGTCGCTAGCGCATGGCGGCCACGCGGCGAGCGTGCCCTGACGCGGTCGGGCGCGGCGCGCGGGAACGGCGCGGCACGGCGCTGAGGCAGGCCAGGCGCGCGAGGTGGGCTAGGCCGAGGCGAAGGCGCAGCGCAGGGTGGAGCGAGCGAGCGTGGAGGCAGGCCGAGCCAGCTTTGGCTGTGGGCCGAGAAGCGAGGGCGGCGGCCCGCTAAGAAAATGAAACGATTTTCTTTTTAAAATCTAAATTCAAACAGCCCCAAATTCATCATTTTGAGCAACAAAAAATCATTTTCAAGACTTGGTGCAAAAATGAAAGTTGCTCCATTTTTCGAGATCTACAACTTTGCTTTTATGACCAAAATCAAATTCCAAGTAGATTTTGAATTACCAATAAAAATCAATAATAATTCAAAACCCAATTTTTGAAGAATTATTTTTAAAAGCATAATTTGGCAAAATTTTGAATATAAACTTTGCTCCAAAAACTGTGCTAAATAATTCTAGATGATTTACAATTATAGCCAAACATGTTTTACTAACCTAGCAAGCATAATTAGTGCAAAAACAACTCTAAACAAGTATATGCAACATTCATGTTTCACGAGCATGTTTCATACGTTTCGAAGCATGGTTTCAGTTATTATTTACATGATTAGGCATGGATACTTAGGATGCTTGATGATGCACAATATGCATGGTTTGCAGTGCCTAAATGCTGGCATAACACCGGGGTGTTACAGCCCTCTCCCCTTATAAAAATCTCGTCCCGAGATTTGGGTTACGAACCATTTGTTATAAAAATCTTCATAAGCTTTTTGTAGATATTCTCCCATTTCCCAAGTTGCATCTCCCTCATCATGATGATTCCACTGTATTTTGTATGTTTTCACCACACTATTCTGAGTAGCATGTTCTTTAGTGTCTAACACATGGACCGGTTGCTCACGATACACCAAATCTGATTTGAGTTGGATGCCTCGAGGTTCTATTCTTTCCTCTAGAACACGCAAACACTTCTTGAGATGTGATACATGGAAAATTGGGAAGACGGTACTCATTGTCTCAGGTAACTCTAACTTATAAGCTACTGGACCTCTTCTTTCCAAGATCTTGTATGGTCCTACGAATCTAACGGCAAGCTTTCTCCGGACTCCAAACCGTTTCTTCTTCATTGGCGTGACCTTCAGATAAACATAGTCACCAACTTCAAACACAAGGGGTCTCCTTCTTCTGTCTGCATAACTTTTCTGACATGATTGGGTCGCCTTCATATTTTGTTGAATAATATGAACTTTCTTCTCAGCCTCTTCTACAAAGTCAATGCCATAATACCTTCTATCTCCTGGCTCGACCCAATTCAATGGTGTTCTACATTTTCTGCCATACAAAGCTTCGAATGGAGCCATCTTGATGCTTTCTTGATAACTATTATTGTAAGCAAACTCAGCTAATGGTAACCATGACTCCCATGATCCCCTAGAAGACAACACACAGGCTCTTAACATATCCTCAAGAACAGCATTCACTCGTTTAGTCTGACCATCTATCTGAGGATGATAAGCGGTACTACGAATCAAACTAGTTCCTAAGCCTTTGTGTAAATTTTCCCAAAAGTGAGCCATGAACTGTGGCCCTCTATCAGATACTATAGTCTTTGGTATACCATGCAACCTCACAATTTCTATGATATACTTCTTGGCATATTGAGGTGGTCGATAATCTATCTTGACAGGCAAGAAATGAGTGGTCTTGGTAAGACGGTCCACAATCACCCAAATCGAATCATGTCCCATTTGAGTAGCGAGTAACCCCGAGATAAAATCCATACTTATATCATCCCACTTCCAACTAGGTATGGACAAAGGTTGCAACAAACCGGCAGGTTTCATATGAATAGCTTTCACTCTACAACATGTGTCACATCTAGCAACATATGTTGTAACTTCTTTCTTCATTTTGGTCCACCAATAATGAGGTCTTAGTTCTTGATACATCTTACTACTTCCCGGATGGATAGATAGCTTAGAAAGGTGAGCTTCATCCATGAGTTTATTCCTAAGCTCTCGATCCTTGGGAACTACAAGACGGTCGTCAAACCACAACATGCCCTGTTCATCCACTTTAAAGTGCTTAGATGGCTTTTCTTTTATTTTCTCTTTGATGTGGAATATTCCCTTGTCTGTTTTCTGGCCTTCAATTATCTTACTCTCCAAAGAGCAACTAATCTGAATACTATGTAACACAGCAGGATGCATCAGATCGAACCCATCTTCAAGTAATGGTTGCACATTCAAGTAATGTGACTTTCTGCTCAAAGCATCTGCCACTACATTGGCCTTTCCAGGATGATATTGCACATTCAAGTTGTAATCTTTGATCAATTCCAATCATCTTCGCTGTCTCATGTTCAGCTCTGGTTGGGTAAAGATGTACTTGAGACTCTTGTGATCTATGAAAATATTGCACACATTACCAAGTAGATAATTCTCCAAATTTTTAGGGCATGCACAACTGCAGCAAGTTCAAGATCATGTGTCGGATAGTTGCCCTCGTGCTTTCTCAATTGACATGAGGCATAAGCAATGACTCTTCCTTCTTGCATAAGAACACAACCCAAACCAGTTTTTGATGCGTTGCAAAACACATCAAATGGTTTCTCAATGTCTGGTTGTGCGAGAACAGGAGCAGTGGTCAACAGCTTCCACAAGGTGTGGAAAGCTGCTTCACACTCCTCTGTCCACACAAACTTGTGATCTTTCTATAGTAGACTTGTCATTGGCTTGGCAATCTTCGAGAAGTCTGGTATAAAATGATGGTAGTAACCGGCTAATCCTAAGAAACTTCTAATCTCAGGAACTGTGGTCGATGCCTTCCAATCCATAACCTCTTGCACCTTACTTGGATCGACTGAAACTCCATTTTCTGACAGAATGTGACCAAGGAAAGGAACTTTCTTCAACCAGAATTCACATTTGCTAAACTTAGCATATAGCTTGTGATCTCTAAGTCTGGTCAAGACAATTCTCAGATGCTCTTCATGATCCTTCTCGTTCTCGGAGTACACCAGAATGTCATCGATGAACACAACCATGAACTTATCCAATTCTGGCATGAAAACTGTATTCATCAAAAACATAAAGTATGCAAGAGTATTTGTCAAGCCAAAGGACATGATAAGGTACTCATACAACCCATATCTAGTGGAAAATGCAGTTTTTGGTATATCTTGTGGCCTAATCTTGATCTAATGATAACCGGATCTCAAATCTATCTTTGAGAACACCTTAGCCTTGGCTAACTGGTCAAACAGAACATCAATATGAGGCAAGGGATACTTATTCTTGATGGTTACAGTGTAAAGTGGCCTGTAATCTATGCACATTCTCAACGTGCCCCCTTTCTTCTTCTTCACAAACAAGGCGGGACATCCCCATTCAGACTTGCTCGGCCGGATAAACCCCTTTTTCAATAACTCTTCTAGTTGCTTCTTTAGCTCAACTAATTCATCTAGAGGCATCCGATAGGGTCTCCTTGAAATCAGAGCTATCCCGGGGATTAACTCAATTCCAAACTCAATATCCCTATCTGGCGGAAGACCAAGTAGCTCATCCAATAATATATCCGGAAACTCACACACTACCAGAATCTAATGAATAGGAATGACTTCAGTAGCACATGTAACACTTATAAGGTCTGTTCTCCGAGGCAATGGTACTTGGAAAGTACCTTCACCCAGGGGATCCTTAAGGGTAAGTACCCGACTTCTAGTATCTATGACTGCTCCCCAATCCTTCATCCAATTCATCCCTATAATGACATCCAGAACTAGTCCAGGCATAACTATTAAGTTCACCCAAAACTTTCTGCTACCCAATTCAAGGGTTGCCCCTCGAACCATCCGATTGGTCAAAACATCAGCCCCTGCTGAACTTATACGGTAACCATAACCTAATTCCGTGCATAGTTGTTCATGTTTCTGTGCAAATGCTTGACTCATAAAAGAATGCAATGATCCAGAATCAAATAGAACAACTATAGGGTTTTCGTTGATAGAAAACTTACCAGCGGTTATGGGCTCTCCTTCAGGAATCTCATCCACAGTCATACTATGCACCCTAGCATTATAGGTCTGTTGCTTCTTCTTAGGCAAATAAGGACAGAACCTTGAGTAGTGGCCGGGTTGGTCACAATTGTAGCAGGGTCCCCTCACTGTACCAGCAGATCCCACAGCTCCCTTGGAACTGCCCTGTACCGCAGTTGCGGCTGCCTTGTTGGACTGCACTGCCATCTTGTAAGGCTTCTGTGGTCCCCTGAAATTCTGACCTCTCTGCTGAGGTGGCCGGAACCTAGCGCCAGGTGCAGATGGACGATAGGGAGGACGACCTCCCATAGGTGCTCTTGCTTGGGATGGACCACCTTCTAGGGTTCTCTTGTGAGTCTTAGCTGCGGTGCTGGCATTGTTGTTCTTTTCCTGCTTCAGGCAATCACTAATGAAGTCATTGAATCTGGCGCGGGTGTTGGTACCCACATGCTTCATCATCTTTGGATTGAGTCCTCTCTTGAAACTGGCGATTCTCTTAGCATCAGTGTCAACCATGTTGAGAGCATAACAGCACAAGTTGTTGAAGGCATGCAAATATTGCGTCACGGTCTTGGTGCCCTGATTCAATGCTAAGAACTCTCCCAACTTCATCTCGGTCAGCCCGGGTGGAATATAAACTCCATGGAAGGCCTCAGCGAACTCTCTCCATGTAATCTGAGCATTTGGAGGGAAGGTTGTGTGATGGTGCTTCCACCACATTCCCGCTGGTCCTTGCAACTGATGTGCAGCATACTCAGTTTTCAATATCTCAGTCATCCTCAACACATAAAATTTATCTTCCATAGTGTTGATCCATTCTTCAGCATCGAGTGGTTCTATTGCTTCCTTGAATATTGGTGGCCTGGTGTCCATAAAATCTTTGAAGCTGCTATATTGATTCACCCCAATGCCACCACCCTGATTGTTACCGCGCTAAACATTGTTGGCGATGGTACGCAGAAAATCCTCCATGTTCTTCTAGGATTATTCCGTGTTGCGCTGACTCCCGAGCAACTATGCTAGGAACACCTCTAGGGTAAACGGGGGAGGAGGTGGCAAATGCGGTTCATGGGGAGGCTCATTGTTGTTGCCATGGTTTCCACCACCACCACTGGTCCCCGCACCGTTAGCACCGATCTCAGTGGCCTCATACATGGTACGGCGAGTATTTGTCATCTGCATATTTCAGCAACAAGTAATGATTGAGTGAAGCTATAATAATTATGAGTGAAGGAAAAATTATGCCATACTGAATTTACTGGAGAGAATAAATTCATACAATAAAACAGAGGCACAATAATCGCATCCC
Organism: Miscanthus floridulus; assembly: GCF_019320115.1. Taxonomy (NCBI): domain Eukaryota; kingdom Viridiplantae; phylum Streptophyta; class Magnoliopsida; order Poales; family Poaceae; genus Miscanthus; species Miscanthus floridulus. The sequence goes on along the minus strand of NC_089587.1, from coordinate 90,950,816 downwards.
AATTAAAACAACATCACTAGTTAAATTACTTCAACAGCAAACATCGCGTCCATACAACCAAATTGCCAGCATACATACACTGGACTTTTATGCGTTCAGATATCGCATTCCTAGCCAAGTTCCAATCACATGCCAAGTCTCATAAGTTCGAAGCAAGATACATTAGGTTACATGCCAACAAAAGAAAGGTCATCGCGATAGGACCTAAACACTAGCGCAAGGCAACTAGCCTACTCCTCGGGGCCGTCGTTGGGGTCGGAGACGTCACCATCACCCCTAGGTGAAACTACAGGCTCGTCCTCATTGTCGTTGTCGATGTCCATGCCAGCGGCGTTTGGAGGAGCATATGGGCCAACCCCATTGTAGAGCGCGTGAAACTCCTCGTGCAGGTTGACGTTGTACTCCTCTAGCTCATTGACCCTCTACAGCAGAAGGTCCCTCTCATCCCAGGCTTCATTCCTCTCTTGAACCAACTGTCCAATCATGCGGTCTGCATTGTTGTTGGCTTGAGTCAATGTATGCACCCGCTGCATAGCTCTATCACCTCTCTCAACTGCATGGTTTCGCTGTAAGTTCATATCAGCCAACTGCTCCTATAAACTAGCTATAGCACGTGCCTACTTCTTCTTCTGCTTTCCTACCTTGAGCTTATCATGACTACGTAAGCCAATCAAAGTCTAGTAGGTACTCTCAAGACCCTCATACGCTCTGATGGCGGTGAACATAGCACTCATAGCATGGTTATCGCTAGCCTGTCCCTCAACTGGACCTCTGACCAAAGCACTTCCCTGAGGCTGAACCCAAATAGCATCACGAGGATCATCCCTAGGAAAGGTGCCAGCTAGAGCTGCTGCAAGCTCACTGGGAAATCTGCTCATGATATCCCTAATGACACGAAAAGCTGCTCCCTCTACACCCTCAACAGGAGTGCGACCCTCAAACTCTAAGTGCCAACCATCCCAATCTAGAGCATCACCAAGAGCAGGAACCGTGATCTCTACCACTGCAAGTCCATCCTTTGCTAACTGGCTCTCATTCCAAGAGTACACCGACTCTTGACCCTCTAGGTACCCCACATCATGGAGCACTCTCCAAAGCAAAGTCGGCATGCCAAACTCGCTCAAGAAGGTGTCCGTGGTGCGGTGCTCCCTCAGGGCCAATGGACGTCGAGGTGCTCTTCCTCCGGTGGACTTACGGGCGGTCTGCTTCGTGCGGGCCATCTGTAGCAAAATTTCTTTTATTACCCCGTGGGAACATATTTTAGGTGATACAACTTTTATCAAAATGAGATAATCAATTTATAAGGGGAGGAATGCATGACATGAATGAAATGCACAAGTAATATGATGTATGTACGTGCCGTACGTTCTCACAAACTTATGAAATAAATAATTTCTAGCGACGAATTTGGTGGCATACAAATGATCCCTCAAATACGTAGCTAATACGTTCTACACGATAGCATTGTTATGTACCTACAAAAGATTCATTTCAGCACAATTCCCGATGAATGCATAAAAGTAGTAAATTTTAGCTACACGCTCTACACGAATCCCTAGATACGTGTACAACGGTAGTAACTACCCGAACCATCGTCCTATTGATGGCATCGCCTCAACAGACGGAATACCCACACATGAGATACCTTTGGAAAACATGCGTAGAACATGTAATTACTCCAACATCATATAAGCATTCACCCTAGATCGGCGGTGTATCCGATCATGCTCTCACAACTCACACTTACCGAGGCGTAGAGGCAAATGATCCATACACTACCACTCAAACAAGTGGCACTCATACAATAGCATGCCGTATGAGCGACGAAAGAGAAATATGATGCAAGAACCCCAAGTCAGTACTTAATTAAGCCACCTAGAGTCATTAACTGGGCATAAAGGATATGACCACTGGCACACTGTTTAGTTTGGAAATCACATTTTTCAAATGCCTTTTTGTTTTAAATCCACTTGTGAACAGTAACACGCTAAACCATGCTCTGATGCTAGCTGTAACAGAACCGACCAATTATACGAAATTAAGTAAGAAAATCATCCGCCAGAGCAGACGATTTAGTAAACTTAAGCCCATATAACCCGGTAGTCCATGAAATCATGAAGGATTCCAAACCAACTCACATACCAGCCAAGATCGTAATAAGTTTAGCGGTCACCATCACATATTACACAAAAGTTCGTATCGCAGATACATCAGAGTTTAAACATAGTTATTACAAAACGAGTTCAAATAGAAGTAGCGGAAGCCATTTGTTCAAAACCACACACACTCACACGGAGTTCAAATACAGTGCCAGCTAATGATCATCTCTGAAAGGATCAAGATGCCCAAGAGGGGGGGGGTGAATTGGGCTAATTCTAAATTCTCTTGCAACAATCAAATCCTACGGATAGCCTAATTAACCCCTTGTGCCTAGAAAAGTGTTTATATCAAACTAATGCACAACAACCTCTCAACCTATGTTCCAAACTTACTCTAGCAAGCACTTCTATGGATGTAAAACAAGTATTGAATTGCTCAAAGTAAATACTCAAAGTAAGTGCTCAAAGTAAGTAGAGAGAGAAAGGAACGCGGCGATGTTTTGCCGAGGTATCGGAGAGTCGCCACTCCCCACTAGTCCTCGTTGGAGCACCCGCGCAAGGGTGTAGCTCCCCCTTGATCCGCGCAAGGATCAAGTGCTCTCTACGGGTTGATTCTTCGACACTCCATCGCGGCGAATCACCCAAAGCCGCTCACAACTTGAGTTGGGTCACCCACAAGCTCCGCCGGGTGAACACCAAACTCCCAATCACCACCAAGCCGTCTAGGTGATGGCGATCACCAAGAGTAACAAGCATGAACTCTCACTTGACCACACGAAGCCTAATGAGAAGATGGATGCACACTTTGCTACTCTTGATTTGCTAGTGAGGCTACTCTCTTGGATTCTCAAATCACAAACACCTCACTAGGATCTTGCTCTTCTTGGCACTCACAAACATGTTTCTCAGCTGTTGGAATGAGCAAAGGATGCTCCACTCACGAGTGGAGCTTCTATTTATAAGCCAGCCTGAAAAACTAACCGTTATGAGCTTCTGCGGGGTGACCGGACGCTCCGGTCATGATGACCGGACGCTCCGGTCAGTTCAACCTGCGAACCAGCATTCAAGTGATGACCGGACGCTGTCAGGGTCCGGTCAGTACCGACCGGACGCGTCCGGTCGCTCTTGGATGCTTACTGTAAATGACCTGACGCTGGATACTCAGGGTCCGGTCACACTGACCGGACGCGTCTGGTCACACTTTTCCAAGTCTGGACCCTTACTGGAGTTGACCGGACGCTGGCCCTCAGCGTCCGGTCACATAACCTCCCAGCGTCCGGTCACACCAGACTTGATCTTCTCGGTCAAATGAACTGACCGGACCCTGCGGCCAGCGTCCGGTCGCACCGGAGCCAGCGTCCGGTCAGTATTTGACCCTCCATTCACTTCCAACTTCCGAACATATGTGAATGAAGTTTGCTCCAAAGGATCTTAGGCATTCATAGGAGCTACCTAGAGCTAGTTTTAACAAGTGTGCACCACACCTAACTCACTAGACTCAACTAGGTCAAGCTACCCATTCATACCCCCCTTCATAGTACGGCCAAAGGAAAAACAAAGTCCTAAACTACTCTAAGTGCCTCTCCAACTCCAATCGACACTTAGAACTAGTCATCCTTAACCTTGTCGTCCATCCTTTGAAAACCGAAACGATTTCCATCGTAGGGGCATGACAACCTCGATTGCCCAATCGATCTCCATTACCATGACCTAACTTACTTGTCTCTGCAAAACACACGTTAGTCATAGTAATCTTTGTATTGACATTAATCACCGAAATCCAACTAGGGGCCTAGATGCTTTCAATCTCCCCCTTTTTGGTGATTGATGACAATACCACCTCGAGTATGTTATGGAGTGAGGTTTTTGACGGGCTTGGTTCATATAAGCTTTTGTCAATAAGAACAAAAGAGTTAGTCAAGCTTATATGACCCAAGCCAACACAATGTACTCAAAGGATATGGATTAAGCATGAGTACAAATAACAAAGCTCATTTGCTTCGAAGTAAAAATGCGGAAGCAAAAGCAAATGAGCATTCCACAAGTGATATGACATACAGATAAAGCAAAGTAGAAATCACACATGTCAAATATCACAATCATGTAGATAGCACTATCACATGAATATATAATAGTATGCATGAAAGAAAACACACGAATGCATAAGAAATAGTGTATCACACAAATAAAACTCCAAATGTATATAATAAGCTAATACTAGATAACTAGCTCCCCCTAAAACTCGCTCCCCCTAAGTCTACATACTCAAACCCTCTCCCCCTTTGGCGTCAAACACCAAAACCTAAGGGTCGGTCGGTGGGGCTGCAGCGGATGAGTCGGGCGCTGAAGTACGTGGAGCAAGGTGGAACTGGGCGCCATCATCATCTGACCCTGAGCTCTGAACTGACTGACCCTCTGAAGCAGGAAGGGTCGCTGAAGCGGTCTGGGTCTGAGCTGGGGTTGGTGCTGCCTGTGAAGCTGCAAGTATGTCTGTCGTAGGATTTGACAAGGCGACAGACGAGGGGAGCCTCTGAGTAGTCATGATAGCTGGAGCTGCTGTAGACGGACCGGCAGTATGCATGTGAGGCAGAGTAGGCATGCCGGTCAACTCGCTGAATGATGCTCCAAGACTCCTAGAGACTGATGACTCAGGCACGAATAGCGAGGAAGTCTGCTCTGGTGAGAAACCCGTGTGATAAGGAGTGAACTGCGGGGCTACACCAGGTGAAGCTAACCACTGGGACACCTGTACAGGAGGTGAAGTAAACTGAGCTGGAGGCTGTCCCTGACTTTGAAGCCCGATAGGCTGTACTGCTGGAGTTGTGGAAGTGGTAGGAGGCTATGCAAGCTGAGGCGAAGTCTGTGGCAGTGGGATCCCAATGGCTGTCACTACATGCTGCATGAATCCCATGAGCTGCTGCTGCATAAGTAACTACTGGTGCTGAAGGAGCTGCTGCCGCCGCTGAAACTCGTCCTGACAAGCCTGAAACTGTGCGAAGTTTGTAGCTGTCTCCTGTGCCTGTCGTGTCTGATCCTGCTGCATCCGCTCAAGAATAGCAATGAGAGCGGGGTCTGTCTGTGGAGCAGGTGGAGCAGAACTGGAGCTACCGACCTCTGCATCGTGTCTGCGTGGAGGCATCTGAGGTATAGGCTGGTAGTCGTCGTCGGAGCTGTCACTGTACTCACTCACCTCCTGCTGTGCCTCTAGCTCCGCCTCCTCAGTGGCTGCAATCCCTCTGATGATCTCGTCCTGCTGAGCTGCAGACTCTGGCACATCGGGGCGACGGCTAGGCTAACTGGGTGCCTGAGGAGTGGCGTGTCTGATCCTCTGTGACAGGTTGTAAGCTGGGAACTCTGTAGTGGCACCTGTATACTCATCCATCATGCCAGGGGGCTTATCAATCACAACTCTGTGGATGAGGAACGTGATCCAGTGAGCATAGGGAAGCTGCCTGCGACCCTTGAATCCCTCAGCTATAGTATCCTCCATCTCTGAAAGAAGGAGGTCCCAGATGTCAAACACTGTCATCTGCATGATGGCATTGAGAAGCCAGAGCTGTAAGCGAGTCAGGCCCTCCCTATATCCCAACCTGGGAAGCAGTGTCCTCCTGATGATAGCCTCTAGTATCCTCGCTGTAGGAGTCAAGTCACTGGGGTTCCTGCTCGACCCCTCACCAAACGGCTCCTTGAAGCAATGGCGCACTAAGTCTGTAGGGGGCACCAACCCTCCATGAGGATGCCTGGGAGGCTCCTGATGTCCATAGCAAACCTCATGCATCCTTACAGGTTGCTCCTGTAGTCTCAGTATCTCTCTGGCCCTGCTACTCGTCACTCTATAGTCTTTGCCGTTGAAGGCAAAGTGAATGAATCTGTGATGAGGATCAATATAGAGCGAGGCATAAAACTGACGAACCCAAGAAGGTACATATATCCCTGTCCGTCCAATCAGATCTGACAGTCCTGGCAAATATGACAAGTATTGCCGAATGCCCTCTCCGGCTGCTGCCACAATGGACTCTATCGGACAGACCCTCTGTGATCTGAACACTGCCCCACTGTTTAGATATGCATTGTAGAAATCCTCCTGCAGGGGCGTGTAGAACCCCTCAGCTGCTCTCTCATCCCTCCTCGGAGGGAACCAAACCTCAAACTCAACAAACCACAGCTGCTGAACCTGCCTGGCTATAGCGGCCCTCAAGTCGAGGTGAACCACTGGAGGCGGACCCTGTGGTCTGGGCGGAGGGCGTGAACCCCTGCGCCGTGTAGCTAGCCTCGGTGGAACTGCAGCACTGGTACGACTCGAGCGGTGTAGCTGAGGTGCTGGCTCGGTCTCCTGACTCTCCTGAGTCTCCTGAGTCTCCTGGGCTAGCTGAGGCTCTACTGGTGGAGGCTGCTGCTGTGCTGACGGACCCTCCTCAATGGCAACCCGTCGTCCTGCAAACGTGGCAGTCCCTGCTGGACTACCATGACGACGCTCAACCTCCTCAATCACAGCTCTGACTGCGGGTGAAACTGGCTGATCTGCAATGACAATTCCCCTACGGGTGCCACCTCTCTCGGCACGCTCTGCGGCCTCTACAACAGCTGCTGCTCTGGCTGTCTCTGCGTTGGGGTACTTCCGCTTCTTGGATGTTACTTGCTTGGTTGATTTGCCCTTGGATCCGGCTGGCTGACGAGGCGGGGGCCTCCGATCATCATCACCTGGACCACCACCAACATTCTTGGTGCGAGCCATCTGAACTGACAAGATGGTGAACTGTCGCTGATGAAGATCAACTGTCAAACTGTTGCTTTCGAGGCTTGGCCTCGATCCTTACTCGCGAGCTTGGCTCCGAGTTGACTGCCAACTGCCAATTGAACCACAACGGAACCGACTCGCTGCACGATAGAATAGATGGATATACAAATAAATACCATATTGCTAATAGATACGAAACCCTAATAGAGAAAGCAATGTAGATGCGAAATTGAATCGAGTGGCTTTCTACCTGATGATCAGCGATCCGAGAATAGATAAGACATCTCGTGGGGGATCACGGAACCGGTTAGGGTTAGGTCAAACTCCCTGAATGCAATGGTGAATCAATGTATTTAGAATTTGATCTAGGTCACCATTGTATAGATCAAGATTGAGAAAAAGATTTTGTACTAAACAAAGGAGATAGTAGGGCTAGGGCTCACAAATTGATGATCAACAGATCGGTGAAAGAGACAACGATGGAGCGATGAGCTAGGGCGCGAGAAGCCTGGAGCACGGCGTGGAGGCGAGCAGGCGCGGGGCTCGGTGACGTGCGAGGCCGGGGCGCGCAGCTCGGCAGCGGGCCCTGGGGCGCTGTAGAGGCGCGGCACTGAGCAGGCGCGGAGGCCCGTGGGACGGCGGCGTGGCTTGGCGAGGGGACCGAGCGTGGTGGCGTGAGGGACGACGGTGACTCGGCGAGGCTGCGGCGGCGCGGCTGCTCGGGCTAGGGCACGGCGGCGGCTTGGGCTAGGTCACGGCGGGTGACAGAGGACGCGGTTAAGTAACCCCCAAGAACATGACAGAAAAGGAAACGGGGAAAGGAGTCCTTGACGCGCGAGATCCACTGACCGGACGCTCTGGTGGTAGCGACCGGAGGCTACCACCTAGCGTCCGGTCGATTCCAGAGAGGTCCGAATCCTCTGAAATCGCGATCGGACGCGTCCGGTGGTCCATGACCGGATGCAGGTAGGGTCCGGTCAGTTTAACTTTGTCATCCTCCGATCGACCGGACGCTGAGCCCTTTCTGACTGGATGCACAGACGCAGCGTCCGGTCACTCCTTCAACAGCAGTTCACCTCCTGTGAACTGACCGGACGCTGGACAGCAGCGTCCGGTGCAGCGTCCGGTGCACCTTTTACAGCAATCCTTCAACATTCCTTCGCGCTACCTGTTCCCAATCAAGTCCCAACTTGAATAAGATCCAAATAAACACCAATTGGGACTGATGTGAGTGACCTCTCTCAAACCCTCATATTTTTCAAAATATTTTGCCTTAGGCTATAATTCTTTTTAAGAAAATAGGCAACAAGAGGGCAAATGGAACAAAACGACAAAACAACATTCATGCATATGTAATGCTTGTAAGTAAATCTAGTTGCTTGTCAAGTTTGATCCAAGGTTAAGCTTCTTCACACGCTTTTCGGCGGTTATCTTAACCATGTTAGACAAGCCCTATATGCATTGCTACAAATTGAACATGTTGTATATTACAATGAATGCAAGGGACAACACAAGCTCAATTTTTAGTGAAGTTACTAAAATCAAGTACATTGAGCTCGTTCCGCAATCTACAAAATGTAGCCTCATCTAGCGGTTTAGTGAAGATATCCGCTAATTGATCTTCGGATCTTACACCTTCTAGTGATATATCATTTTTAGCTACATGATCTCTTAGAAAGTGATGGCGGATATCTATATGCTTGGTGCGAGAGTGTTGAACCGGATTATTTGCAAGTTTTACCGCACTTTCATTGTCGCACAAAAGAGGGTACTTTCTCTAGAGCTACTCCATAGTCTAGTAAAGTTTGTTTCATGTATAATATTTGTGCACAACAAGCACCCGCGGCAATGTATTCCGCTTCGGCGGTGGACAAAGCCACACTATTTTGTTTCTTGGAGGACCAAGACACAAGTGATCTACCAAGCAAATGGCACCCTCCGGATGTGCTCTTTCTATCAACTTTGCATCCGCCGTAATCCGAATCGGAATAGCCAATTAATTCAAATAAAGCTCCTTTGGGATACCAAAGGCCAATGCTTGGTGTGTGCTTAAGATACCTAAGGATTCTTTTTACGGCAATTAAATGAGTTTCCTTAGGACTAGCTTGAAATCTAGCACACATACACACACTAAACATGATGTCGGGCCTAGATGTGGTTAAATATAACAAGCTACCAATCATGGAACGGTAGAGAGTTTGATCAACCGAGTTACCTCCCTCATCTAGGTCGAGATGTCCATTGGTAGGCATTGGGGTCTTGATTGGCTTACATTCATCCATCTTGAATCTCTTGAGAAGATCTTTTGTGTATTTCTCTTGAGAGATGAAGATGCCTTCTTTCATTTGCTTTACTTGAAAACCAAGAAAGAATGTAAGCTCACCAATCATTGACATCTCGAACTCCTTAGACATCAATTCACCAAATTCTTTGCATGAGTCTTCATTTGATGATCCAAAGATGATATCATCAACATATACTTGACAAATGAAGATATGCCCATCAAGCTTCTTGGTGAATAGTGTGGTGTCGACCTTCCCAATGGTGAAGCCCTTCTCAATAAGGAAGTCCCGAAGGCGCTCATACCAAGCTCTTGGGGCTTGCTTAAGCCCATATAGTGCCTTGGACAACCTATAAACATGATTAGGATATCTAGGGTCTTCAAACCCGGGAGGTTGATCAACATAGACTAGTTCATTAATAAAGCCATTTAAGAATGCACTTTTCACATCCATTTGATATAGTTTCATTTCATGATGTGATGCATATGCAAGAAGGATACGGATGGCTTCTAATCTTGCAACCGGTGCAAAGGTTTCTCCAAAATCTAAACCTTCAACTTGAGAGAACCCCTTTGCTACTAGTCTTGCCTTGTTCCTCACAACAACACCTTGATCATTTTGCTTGTTGCGGAACACCCACTTCGTTCCAATGACTCTTGCACCTTTTGGTCGCTCTTCAAGATTCCAAACTTCATTGCGAGTGAAGTTGTTCAACTCTTCATGCATGGCATTGATCCAATCCGGATCTTTGAGAGCTTCTTCTACCTTGGTAGGCTCATAGCAAGAGACAAAAGAGTGATGAGCAATAAATGAGGTAAGTTTTTGAGATCGAGTCATCACCCCCTTTGTTGGACTCCCTATGATGAGATCTTGTGGATGATCTTGTAGGAGAGGTGTATTTCTTCTATTGACCACTTGAGGAGGAGGTTGTGGAGCATCAACATCTTGTGCTTGTACCACCATTTGCTCATGGGAGATATGAGTATCTTCATTTTCTACTCTCCCAACTTTTTCACCATCTTGTGGTACATTTGATGAAGAGGGTTGATTAATGACTTGTACATCATCTTCATCATCTTTTGGCTTGATGTCTCCCACCGGAATATTCTTCATAGCCTCCCTCAATGGTTCATCACCTACATCATCAAGATTCTCATGTGCTCCTTGGGAGCCGTTAGATTCATCAAATTCCACATCATATGTTTCTTCAACCAAGCCGGTGGCATGATTAAATACTCTATATGCTTTGGACTTCAATGAGTAACCAACAAGAAAACCTATATCACAACGCCTTTGAAACTTCCCTAGGTGTTGCCGCTTCTTGTAGATGTAGCACTTGCAACCAAACACCCTAAAGAAGGAGACGTCCGGCTTCTTCCCATTGAGCAACTCATATGGAGTCTTGACAAGGAACTTTTGAAGAAATAGGCGATTGGATGCATAACATGCGGTGTTGATTGCTTCCGCCCATAGAGCTTCGGGGGTGTTGTACTCATCTAGCATTGTCCTTGCAAGAGTGATCAAAGTCCGGTTCTTCCTCTCAACTACACCATTTTGTTGAGGAGTATAGGTTGCGGAGACTTCATGTTTGATTCCAACTTCATCACAATAAGCTTCTATGTTTGTGTTGTTAAACTCTTTGCCATTGTCACTTCTTATCTTCTTGAGCTTCACTTCAAATTCATTTTGAGCTCTCTTGGCAAACTTCTTGAAGCAAGATGCAACTTCGGATTTGTCATGAAGGAAGAACACCCATGTATATCTTGAATAGTCATCCACAATCACAAGACAATAGAGATTTCCTCCCAAACTCTTGTATGTTGTTGGTCCAAATAAATCCATGTGTAGGAGTTCTAGCACTCTTGTGGTTGACATGAAAGCTTTGGTTGGATGAGTGTTTGCAACTTGCTTGCCGGCTTGACATGCACTACAAAGCTTGTCCTTCTCAAACTTCACATCCTTCAATCCTCTCACCAAATCATTCTTCATAAGCTTCTTGAGTGAGCTCATCCCAACATGAGCAAGTCTTCTATGCCATAGCCACCCAAGTGTTGTTTTGGTGAATAGGCAAGTCTTCAAGTTTGCATCTTCGGAGGTGAAGTCTACTAGGTATAAGTTGTTGTATCTAAATCCATTGAATATCACTTGCTTGTCATCTACCTTGGATACAACCACCTCCTTCTCGGTGAATAAGCATTGAAAGCCAAGATCACACAATTGCCCAACGGATAGCAAGTTGAAGCTCAATGAAGCAACATAGAGCACATTGGAGATGGAGTGATCATTTGATATTGCCACTTTGCCCAATCCTTTAACCTTGCCCTTTGAATTATCTCCAAATGTTATTTTCTCTTGTCCATCTACCTCTTCATCTAGTGAGGTGAACATACGAGGATCACCGGTCATATGTTGAGTGCAACCACTATCAATAACCCAATGACTTCCACCGGTCTTGTAGTTCACCTACACACACGAGATTCAAGCTTTAGGGATCCAAGCTTGTTGAGGGCCCTTCACCTTCTCAACAAGTGACTTAGCCACCCAAATTTTCTTAGGCCTACTCTTGTTGGGGGGACCCAAGAACATGACTTTCATCTTTCCACTCGAGTCTTTTCTAAGCATGTAGTGAGCATTGAAAGCAAAGGGTCTAGCATGCTTGGGCAAGGGTTGTGGCGGTGGAGTTTGACACTCATGAGCAAAGTGGCCTTCTTGTCCACATTCAAAACATCTCTTTGGCTTTGGCTTTGGCTTTGATTGTTGGTGTTGAGCTTGAGCCTTCTTCTTCTCTACACTTGCCATATATCCAATGCCACTTCTATCCATCTTCATGACGGTATTCATGAGTAGCTCACTTTGGAGATGCTTGCCTCTAGCAAACTTGCTCAATCCCACCTTGAGATGCTCTTTCTCCATCTTGAGCTTCTTGTTCTCTTCCTTGAGAAGATCATTGTTCTTCTCCTCCTTGAGTTTCTTGACTTCTTCTTTTAACTTCTCATTTTCAAGGATCACCTCTTTGTCATGATCAAGAGTTTCTAGCACAATGGTGTTGTGACTTTTCATTTCTTCAAGATCTTTCATGAGCTTCTCATTGTTACTCTTGAGCTTGACATACTCATCATAGTTATTGCACTCAACCACTTGCTTGCTCTTGCTACTAGATCCATGCTCAATGCTTTCATCAATTAAATCATCACATGAGGTAGCTATATCAATCTTAACAACATGGTTAGTAGCATCATGTGGCTCATTTGGTAAGAATTCTTGTGCAATAATAAGGGCATCATAATTGATCTTTAGAGTTGCATATTCATCTTTTAGCTTATTGTGACTAGTGATAAGCTCATTGTGCACCCACTCAAGTTTATCATTTTTATCTTTAAGCTCTTTCTTAGAAGATTTGAGCTCCTTGAGTTTGGATGATATAGAATCATTTGTTTCTTTGAGCTCATCATTAGCCTTTTCTAATGTGTCACATTTAGCTAAGAGTGAGTCATTTTTAGCATCAAGTTTTTCATTTGTAGCTCTACTCTTTCTAATGATCTTAGTATATTTTCTTAGTATTTTGACAAGATCATCATAGGTAGGTGAGTCATCATCATCGCTATCACTATCATCATCACTAGCATGTTCATCATCACTACTATCATCACTCTTAGTTACCTTGCGTTCACCTTTGGCCATAAGACATAGGTGTGTAGAGGATGATGGCGATGGTGGTGGTGAAGATGCAAGATCAATAGCAATGGCGGCCACCTTTTCATCGTCACTATCATCATCGGATGATCCACTTGATGAATCAATGTCCGTGAGCCAATCACCGACAATATAGGCCTTGCCACTCTTCTTCTTCTTGTAGAACTCCCTCTTTTTGCCATCTCTCTTCTTGTATGGCTTGTTCTTCTTCTTTTCATCTTCATCACTTGAATCATCTTTCTTGCCCTTGTTCTTGAACTTGTCTTTCTTGGGCTTTGTGCATTGATGAGCTAGATGACCAAGTTCGCCACAATTGTAGCAATCCATCTCGGAGATTGGCTTTCTTCTTGAGCTAGTGAAGAACTTCTTCTTCTTGCCATCAAACTTGATGCCACTCTTGTTTAGCCTTTTTAGCATCTTGGTGGTCTTCTTCACCATGAGGGCAAGGCTTTCTTCATCATCTTCATCACTTGAGCTCTCATACTCAAGTCTTGCTTTGCCCTTGTCTTGGCTAGCTTTGAATGCTAGGTCCTTCTCTTTCTTCTTTGTAGAGGATGAGCCATCTTGTGGTGTGATGTGCATGTACATCTCATGAGCATTGATCTTTCCCAAGATTTGTGTCGGTGTAGCGGTGGAAAGATCACCTTGATGTAGCACGGTCACAATGTGCCCATATTTATCAATGGGAAGGACACTCAAGATTTTTCTCACAACATCGGATGGTGACATTTGAGTAAGTCCAAGCCCATTGACTTCCTCTACAAGAACATTTAATCGAGAATACATCTCATTAGCACTTTCTTTGGGAAACATCTCAAAAGAATTTAGCTTTTTAATCACAAGATGATAGCGTTCCTCACGCTCACTCTTGGTTCCCTCATGGAGCGCACAAACGTCCGACCATAGAGCATGGGCGTCTTTGTGGTTCCTTACACGATTGAACACCTCTTTGCAAAGGCCTCTAAAAATGGTGTTGCGAGCCTTTGCATTCCATTTCTCATAATTCACTTCATCGCCTTGAAGTTGTGCGGCATTCCTAGGTGCGGGGAACCCTTGAGAGGCGGCTCTAAGAATTCCAACATCTAGAGCTTCTAAGTATGCCTCCATGCGGATTTTCCAATATGGAAAATCATCTCCCTCAAAGATAGGAGGAGGTCCATCCCCGTGAGACATCTTGCTCTAAGCGATTAAGCTTAAAAACGTGAGCACGAGGCTCTGATACCAATTGAAAGGATCAAGATGCCCAAGAGGGGGGGGTGAATTGGGCTAATTCTAAATTCTCTTGCAATAATCAAATCCTACGGATAGCCCAATTAACCCCTTGTGCCTAGAAAAGTGTTTATATCAAACTAATGCACAACAACCTCTCAACCTATGTTCCAAACTTACTCTAGCAAGCACTTCTATGGATGTAAAACAAGTATTGAATTGCTCAAAGTAAATACTCAAAGTAAGTGCTCAAAGTAAGTAGAGAGAGAAAGGAACGCGGCGATGTTTTGCCGAGGTATCGGAGAGTCGCCACTCCCCACTAGTCCTCGTTGGAGCACCCGCGCAAGGGTGTAGCTCCCCCTTGATCCGTGCAAGGATCAAGTGCTCTCTACGGGTTGATTCTTCGACACTCCATCGCGGCGAATCACCCAAAGCCGCTCACAACTTGAGTTGGGTCACCCACAAGCTCCGCCGGGTGAACACCAAACTCCCAATCACCACCAAGCCGTCTAGGTGATGGCGATCACTAAGAGTAACAAGCATGAACTCTCACTTGACCACGCGAAGCCTAATGAGAAGATGGATGCACACTTTGCTACTCTTGATTTGCTAGTGAGGCTACTCTCTTGGATTCTCAAATCACAAACACCTCACTAGGATCTTGCTCTTCTTGGCACTCACAAACGTGTTTCTCAGCTATTGGAATGAGCAAAGGATGCTCCACTCACGAGTGGAGCTTCTATTTATAAGCCAGCCTGAAAAACTAACCGTTATGAGCTTCTGCGGGGTGACCGGACGCTCCGGTCGTGATGACCGGACGCTCCGGTCAGTTCAACCCGTGAACCAGCATTCAAGTGATGACCGGACGCTGTCAGGGTCCGGTCAGTACCGACCGGACGCGTCCGGTCGCTCTTGGATGCTTACTGTAAACGACCGGACGCTGGATACTCAGGGTCCGGTCACACTGACCGGACGCGTCCGGTCACACTTTTCCAAGTCTGGACCCTTACTGGAGTTGACCGGACGCTGGCCCTCAGCGTCCGGTCACATAACCTCCCAGCGTCCGGTCACACCAGACTTGATCTTCTCGGTCAAATGAACTGACCGGACCCTGCGGCCAGCGTCCGGTCGCACCGGAGCCAGCGTCCGGTCAGTATTTGACCCTCCATTCACTTCCAACTTCCGAACATATGTGAATGAAGTTTGCTCCAAAGGATCTTAGGCATTCATAGGAGCTACCTAGAGCTAGTTTTAACAAGTGTGCACCACACCTAACTCACTAGACTCAACTAGGTCAAGCTACCCATTCATACCCCCCTTCATAGTACAGCCAAAGGAAAAACAAAGTCCTAAACTACTCTAAGTGTCTCTCCAACTCCAATCGACACTTAGAACTAGTCATCCTTAACCTTGTCGTCCATCCTTTGAAAACTGAAACGATTTCCATCGTAGGGGCATGACAACCTCGATTGCCCAATCGATCTCCATTACCATGACCTAACTTACTTGTCTCTGCAAAACACACGTTAGTCATAGTAATCTTTGTATTGACATTAATCACCGAAATCCAACTAGGGGCCTAGATGCTTTCAATCTCCAACAAAAGCATTAGATGAGACGTAAGGAATGACCATGCCCATGGTCCTAAGCATCACCCATCGCAGGATAAAGGCAGTTGATACAGTAGCCATAATACATCTGCCCATCTGCAACAAGTGGGAATAAAACCCTGAGTACGAGAAGGTACTCAGCTAGACTTACCCGACATAACCGAAAATAAAGTGACACCAAGGATTATGAAGGGCTTTATAGTAGGGTAGCTGACTCATTTGCAAAAAGAGGCATTTTAGCATTTCAAGAACCTTTACAATAGCATTATTGTCAAGTTAGTTATTATTAACCTGTCAACTAGATTTGCACCTATACTAGAGTAAACATGTGATTAACAATTAATGATAACCCCTGATCATCAACAACTTCTATAATGTCATATTCATTATAACTGTCCAAGTGTTCCATCAACATTACTACGATGAAGTAACTCAAGTCAAGTGCTCACTATCCAGGAGCGATGGCGATTCGAATTGATTCCTAACCAGCTGGTGATTTATTCCTTACACAAACCTCACTCACCCGCTAAAGTGAGGTATCGGTCACCGAGTCAACTATCCAGGAATCTCGAGTTTGCCAGGAACCACATGTACCCGGGGGCCGACCGACTGCTCTTTGGTCTTATCATCGCGCCCCGTGTCCTACCACACCTACTCCGGCACAGTGCACTGCGGGCAATCTACTCGGCCCGAATAATCTCCCAGCTTCGCGGTCGAAAGGTACTTTATTTGGCCAGCTAAATGTAAGGCATGCGTTCAACATGACCTGAGGCCCCACAACGGTCGGTCCTTAATCGACACAGACGGAAAGCACTACAGTCCAAAACTCTGTAAGTCTCCGTCCGGTCTAAACTTCATTTAACACTTAGTTATACAATGACTACATAGTTATCCAAGCAGATCCAGGTAACCACCTATAGCTCGCAGGTGATAGGAAATCACCCGACTTCTACCGGTCTAAGCAAGCTAAGCATTGACTTGACTACGGATACCAGGGTAACAAGGATTTAGTATAACAAAGGTAGACAAGGTATAATGCAGCAACGGTTGCAAACAATTCCTGAACGTAATGCATCAATTAAAGTAAAGCATTTAATTAATAATTGCAAACCGGGGAGAAAATGCTCCGGGGCTTGCCTCTCTCGAAGGAGCTCGAGCGGTGATCGGGGCACTTCGGAAGTTCCTCAACGTCCTCCTCGTCAACTTCGGTCACTTCCTATGGCTGCACCTCGAGCTGTTCCTCGGGCTCCTCGGGTATGACGACTGGGCTCTCGGTTTGCGATCCTATATGATTCATGTGCGTAAGTGCTTGTGCAAAAAGGTGCATCGGATGAGATGAACATAATGGATATGCTTGAATGCAAGGTAGTCAACATCATCCAAGAACATATACTACAGGCACATGTCATCTACCGCATTCTCTTCCACTACTAATATGCTAAGTCAACACATCTCATTAAATGCTTCAAAGATACACCAAAGCTTCACTAATTTCTTAAGCATACACAAAGCAACATTTGATTAACCCTAGTTAATAATAGGTTTGAATAACAACATCTATTTTTATAGCTTAGAAAAATCTTAGAAAATTACCATAGCACAGTACTACCCTAAGTAGTCCACCATCAGATTTTTATGGCATTTGGATGAGTGGATTAGCCTACACAAAAATAACAAGCTATGGCATGATTATGAACATGAAAATACTTTGTAATGTGAAAAGTGTCAAACAACAGATGAAATTTGTTTCAACAAATTTGGAGCAAATTTGAGCAAGTTATAAATTTCTAAGGCATTTAACAGAATTCTGAAAAAGCATTTCTTAAATCCTTTTTAAAACCAGCCGACGAAAATGCTGGGTGCACCCAGTGCTGTGCACCCAGAACTTCCACCGACCACTACGGCTAGGCCCTGCGGCCCCATGGGTCAGTGACCCAAGAGCAGGGGAGGAGCCCCACCAACCGGTGCTCACCGGCGGTGAGCTCTTCCGGTGGCGTAGGCGGTGCCAGCGTGCACACCCCGCTGAGCCGCACCGATTGGGAGGGTGGAGTTGGCCCGGCGGCGTGATGGTCCACGTGACCGCGGCAGCGCACTCGTCGGAGAGAAGGGAGGCGGCCAAGCTCGGCCCTTACCTCGACGACGGCAGCCACGAGCGAGCGCAAGCGAGGCAGGGACCCAAGGCGGAGCTGCTGGCAGCGGGAATCGAAGAAAGAAGGCGAGGAAGGAGGGGTACATTGCCGGTGTGGCAGCGGTGGCGAGAGCTCCCGCGGAGCTCTGAACTAGAGAGAAAGGAGGAGGAGACCGGATGGCGTGCGGGGTGGAGTGGCGTGCGCGCGTTCGGACAGCTTTGAAGGTGGAGCACAGAGAGGGCGAGGTAGGCCGGGGCTGCCGCGCGGCGTGCGTCGCCGGTGCATGGCGGCCACGCGGCGAGCGTGCCTTGACGCGGTCGGGCGCGGCGCGGCGCTGAGGCAGGCCAGGCGCGCGAGGTGGGCTAGGCCGAGGCAAAGGCGCAGCGTGGGGTGGAGTGAGCGAGCGCGGAGGCAGGCCGAGCCGGCTTCGGCCGTGGACCGAGAAGCGAGGGCGGCGGCCCACTAAGAAAATGAAACGATTTTCTTTTTAAAATCTAAATTCAAACAGCCCCAAATTCATCATTTTGAGCAACAAAAAATCATTTTCAAGACTTGGTGCAAAAATGAAAGTTGCTCCATTTTTCGAGATCTACAACTTTGCTTTTATGACCAAAATCAAATTCCAAGTAGATTTTGAATTACCAATAAAAATCAATAATAATTCAAAACCCAATTTTTGAAGAATTATTTTTAAAAGCATAATTTGGCAAAATTTTGAATATAAACTTTGCTCCAAAAACTATGCTAAATAATTCTAGATGATTTACAATTATAGCCAAACATGTTTTACTAACCTAGCAAGCATAATTAGTGCAAAAACAACTCTAAACAAGTATATGCAACATTCATGTTTCACGAGCATGTTTCATACGTTTCGAAGCATGGTTTCAGTTATTATTTACATGATTAGGCATGGATAGTTAGGATGCTTGATGATGCACAATATGCATGGTTTGCAGTGCCTAAATGCTGGCATAACACCGGGGTGTTACATGGACCGCTCTATCGCCGTCGCATCACACTGCACCACGGTCGCGCTGCGCGCCGTCCGTCGCCACCTACATGGCCACTATTGCCGTTGACACTTAGGCTGCACGCTTGTGGCCTTGCCCTACCTAACTTCGTCGTCCCATCTACGCTACATGCCATGCCACTCTGCGGTGTTCCTGAACATGCTAGCCTCTGTGGCGTAGTGCCGTGCCGCCCTCGCCTTGTGTGTCATGGAGCTATGGCCGCGTGTTAGAATGCCAAGCTTGTGCACGCGTCTGGAGGTTGCATTGATGTCCAGCATCGTGCCAAGCCCGCTGCTGTTGCAGCCATACGTTGTCGGGGTCTCAGTTGGAGTTTTCCCCACCGCCGAGCCCATTTAACCGAACACCGTCGCCCACCAAATTGGCCGAGGTGCAGTCCATCCCTTTCCAATTCATCATGCGCTCAAATAGCTAGAGTAGTTAGCTTCCGATTGGAGTCATCTCGACGGGTTTCTTTCCTACGGTGAGGTAATGGGGAGAATTTTCCCCTTGGCGGGCCGCCATGGCCGGCGAGATGAGTTCTTGGCCCGAGGCACTGCTCCTTGCTCTTTTGTTTCAATCGAGCACGGTTGTTGCCTCTCCTTGACTTGTTTGCCTCGCCCGTGTAGTGGCTCCACCGACGGTGCAGCAGGTGGCCAGGAACGTCTTCTCCACAGCCGGCGTGAACCGGAACAACCTCGCACGTGTGGCCAGCCCAGTGCCATTCCTCGTGACTTCACCCAGCCCATTCGTCACATCGCTGGTGAGGTCCTCTTGCTCCTAGGGTAGCTGGTTGACTCAATTAGGGCCGAGCTTCGTCGGAGCGCGTGGCCGTCCCCGGCGGACGTAGGTAGATGTTGTTTCCATGGCCGACGCACTTGAATGTAGTAGCGGTTCAATTAGTACTTCTACATTATTTAACATAGTCCATAGATGGTTAAGGAGTAGCGGTTGAGGTGTTAGGCAAGGTTTATTCACCAGCATCGATGCCACCGTGGCCAAACACCGCCATGGTGCATGGCCATGCCTCTGTGCATCACCAACCAGGTTGTTTAGTACCTCTATCGGATATGCTAGGGTTGAGGAGTGTCGCGGTGGTATTAATCGAGGCCGTGGAGGTGCGTGCTCATCGATGTTAGGCCGGGAGGGTCGCGGTCTCTGTTAAGTCTGGCCAGGGACGTCGGAACATAAATTCAAAGTAAACCAGGGGGTTAAGTCCTAGAGTCAGTGAGAGAAGGGAATAGTGGAATGGACTGTGGTTCCATTTGATTGGAATCCGAGGGCTCTTTTGCTTAATGTGGCGTGCACGCGGGTTTTCCCCTCCGTGGGCCGCTGGCGCGCGTGGGCCGTGCCACGCTGGGCCACGCCGGTGAGCTGCGCGAGTGCATGCGCAGGGGTCGTAGGTTGGGCCGGGTCGCTCACGTGGGCCGCGAGATAGAAATCAGTTTCATCTTTCCAGTAAATTGTAAATGCTTATTCAATTTAGTTTTCAAGCTAAACTTTGATAATTTGTAGTAAATTGTGTAGTTGTCCAAAAATAGTGAAATTAATTTTGTTAGGTTCACAAAAATACCATCTACTTGTTAGTATAGTTAGATTATAGTTAGCTGTGACAATGGTGGGTTCATAAATTCAACTAGAGAACTTAGTATTATGTAGATTAATAATTGTAGGGATTTTTGTGGTAGACTGGTGATAGATATGGCTATGAAAATTTTACAGTAGGCTCACTAGATTATTACGTACTTGCTATAAATTTTGTAGCCCTAGAGTAGGATGATAAATAGAGTAGCTATTATCCTTGCTTAATCATATACGGCGTAAATCAGCATTAGGAGTAAGAATACCGGTAGTTGCTATAATAATGTGTGCCATACTTCATACTTGTTATTGGTAACAATAGATAACTTAGTACCTTGGTCGGTAGCACTAGCTTAGTAGTGAAACAGATGTGCTTTTATTTTAAGAGTTGTTGTTACTATATTACTAAGCATTTCATCATCATTTCATACATGTAGATCATGAGATGGTAGAATTTATGCCCGTTGATGAACAGGAGTATGATGAAGTCATTGAGGAGTACGAGGAGGAGATCCTCGTGCAAGAGGAAGCCCCAGAGCCTCTTGGTGCTAACCTTACTGACCTGTCGCCTGCCCAAGGGAAGCCCCGGTGCATAACCCCTATTTTATGATCACTGAATATATATATGACGTGCATTTAAGTTACAGGTATTTTATGGAAACTACGTGCATAAATATATACACCCATGAGTCCTACTAGTATAGGTCGAGTAGCTGCTATGCTCAGGATATTGGTAGCGTGGGTAACCTTTCGTTACTCACAAATATGTGATAAATATGATCACTCGTGATAAAATGGTGGAAAGAAAAATGGTGACCGGGTAGGGATATGGTTTGAGTATTGGTGGGTGTAAGGGGTTGTGTCCTGTGGCCAACAGGGCATAGCTCGGTTACACTTTTTCCCTGTCTGAGTTGATTAAGGACCGATCGTTGCATATGGCTCTAGGAAAGTCACAGATCTGTTGTCCCAAGCACATACTTGGGTATGGGCGTAGGGAAGACTTGTTGCTCTCTTGTCATGGATCTGGCTCATTCTGGAATGACTGATTGGAGGCAGAGATGGTGGAGGTCCTTGCACCGCACTGAGTCCAGGACTCAGGAGTGGGGGCTTGGAGTACAAGTTTCGACGGGGACCTAGACACCCAGGATAAGAGAGTGATGGGTTGGTCTTACTTGTGCCTAGGGTACAAGTGGGGCGTGTGTCTTCGGGGCACCTAGCTGGGGGCATTGATTCGCGAATCGCCGGCGTTCTGGTACGGCTTGTCTGTGATTTAGCACTATAGTAAGAACTAAAATACGGAAGATGAGAAAATGTAACTGATTGCTCAACTCTTGCTTGAAAGTAGAACAAGTGCTTATATAGATGGGATAGATAATAACTTAATACGGTTGATAATAAGAACATAAACAAGGACTCACTATTAGTATTGCTTTCTGCCAAAAGAAAACCAGCAAGCCATAAAGCTTATCATATTCCTTGGAGTCGGGAAACTATTCCCACTAGTCGGATAAGTCTTGCGAGTATATTGTGTACTCAGAGTTTATTTACCCCTGTTGCAGGTAATGCATGAGAAGTACCCTTGTGTGGAGGATTCTTCTGGTGGGCTCAGACGGATCCTCATTTCCTATTGCTAGATGTTTATTTCTAAATTTCATTGTTTATCATTCCGCACTCTAACATTTGGTAATGTAATAATATAGTTTTTAAGAACTTCTGATGTATGGAATGAACAAGTATTGTAACTCGTTCTCATTATTGGATCATTGGAAAAAAATGTGGATCTTTCGGGTTCTCCCTCGGGGTGTGCCCGATGAATACCGCCCGTTGTAGCTTGCTTTTGGGGTGCTTAGTGCCTGGTGGAAGGCGAGCACCTCCGTAAACATGTTATTTCAGGTGGTTCTGCCACAGACTTTGATGTTGTAGTTTAATCTTGTCAGAATAACATATATCCAACTTTATTGCCAACCAAGAGAAGTTAAAGTTGCACGAGCAACCAAAGATAGGATAGCACAAGGGATGGGATGGATACTCCAATAGTTGGAGAAAATAACACATGGAATGAGATACATCAAATTATCAATATAGTACATATAATTTTTAATTGATTATTTCTATTTATTTGAAATGACATCTTATCTTAAACATTTTGTTTTGCAAAATAAGAAGAGTTACAAGAAGCTACATGATTATTCACTTTAAAATAATATGGTTTTGTTTATGACTGTTCAATAGTTAAGTACACATTAATGAGCCTATTTTGTTTGATTGTTGCATGATTCTCAATTTACTTTTAATTAAGATGGTCATAATTTGTTTTGACGGCAAGTTGTGCTTAGATTCTCTTACTAAAAATGATGTCTTGATAGATCTAAATTATGACAATGCCCCCCTAGAGTAGTATCGAGTTTAAATACTGCTAATAGGATAACTGACTCTATTGATAAGAATCTTTATGAACTCATGGACCTAATACTAAAAGGTATATTGTCTCACTCTTCTACATTTCCAAATGATCTTAATGAGCTTTTGCATTTGATGAGGAGTGATGGACATAAAAACATTTACATACCCCTTATTCCATTGGATAATATTAGAGAGACTTTTATAAAAATGCATTTATCATTTATAGTATTTTGATCTCAAACATTCTTCTCCTTCTAACTATGCCATAACTATGCAGGGACACTTCTTCCCTGCAAATTGCAAAAGCAAGATACAATTCAACCAGCATATGTGATGATCCTTGATTTTAGGGTAGAATTAAGGGGATTAGGGGTGGATTATTTGTGGAACGGCTTCCCTAGGGCTGGTCGCTCCTAGAGAGAGCACTACTATAAATATCCACTTCTATGACAAAAATCTTAATGATGAATCCGAAACCATCATAGAAGAACACTTTTTATGACGAATATTTTCGTTTCATCGTAGATCGGTGGTGATGATCCTACAACCCTCCATTTCTATGATGAAATTTGGCATTGTCACAAAAAACATTATAGAAGAGCGCAGGATTTCATCATAGATCACTCGCGCGTCTCATCTGTGACGATCTCCTTTAAAACTATGACGAATAGGGCTTTGTCATTGAACTAATTACACATCTGTGATGAACAATATTTGATCTATAATGAACGGCTTCATCATAGATTTCCATATGGTACTTTCTCCATCTGACGGGTACTTGTGGGACCTGAAGTTACTCATCCGTGATGCTTGCAATTCGTCATAAAAGTCTATGTTCGATCCTTTCTCCATGCGACGTGTACCTATGGGACCCTTCTTCATCCGACGTGTACCTATGGGACCTGTAGTTACTTATCCATGATGCTTGCAATTCGTCATAAAAGTCTCTGCTCGGTCCTTTCTTTGTCCGACGTGTACCTATGGGACCCTTCAACATTCGACCTATGGGACCAGATGGTTTACATGTCACGTGTACCTATGGGACCGTTCTCCATCTCCATCCGACCTATGGGACCTGATGGCCCATCTCCATCCAACCTGTGGGACCTAACAGCCCATCTCCATCCGACCTATGGGACCCAACGGCTTGCGTGTCACTTGACGCTTGCAATTCATCATAAAAGGCTCTGCTCGGTCCTTCTACATCCGACCTATGGGACCCGATAGCTTATGTGTCACGTGTAACCTTTCTCCATCTCCATTCGACCTATGGGACCCGACGGTTTGCGTGTCACTTGTACCATGTGTGCCATCAGGGTTTAATTTCTTAAAAAAAGGTCTGATACCTGGGAGTCGAACATGGGATCTGGACCAAGGATTGGAGCATCTTTACCATTGCGCTAGATGCTTGGCTGTGCTGACATCTCTTTGGAGTCACTATAGTATCCTATTAGCTGTGTTACAGGTTGACCTAAATTGGATATATCCCCTTCAAGTGGAAACAAATCTATGCCCGCTGGACTTGCGATGGTGGCGGCGAAGGCAGAGGATCCCTAGTCTGCTGTGGTAGCTTAGGCGTCCTTTTGGTGGCGTGGCGGGGCTCTCACGGTGGAGCATGGCAGCATTGGCGTCCGCATGATTAGGTGTGTGCCGTGGCAAAGGCGGCTTGCAACCGAGCCATGTCAGTTCATAGAACAAAGGTATGAGTACCTTCTTCTATGATTATAGGACTCCATTTTCTGCACACGATAAAGTAAAGAACACATAAAGAAAGGCTATTCTGTATGAATTTCAATTGAAATCAATGCTTTTGTCACACAAAAATAGAAAACTAGACTGTCCCATAGTATGATATGAACAAATGCACAGATTAGTGCTCCGAACACTATATGCTTTGTTCTAATGCTAGTTTTGCCATTGTCCACCCAATGGTCGAAACTCTAACGGACTTTGCATACTTTTGCTACAATAGATGGATAGATCCTGGATTCCAAATGGGAGACCATTCTCACCGACGTTCATCAAAGGAGTTGAAGAGTTCATGGATATGGTTAAACAAAAATGCCCAGAGCAAAACATCCCTTGCCCATGTACACATTGTCTTAACCAAGTGGTTAAAACTTGGCAGGAGGTGAAGGATGACTTACTTATAAATAGAATGTCACCCACATACACCACGTGGATTCATCATGGGGAAGAGGGAGGAGGTACTAACATTATAGAGCCATCAGATGTGCATGGATCTCATCAAAACCTATTGATATCTAAAGAGCGGTCTAGAAGAGTCCCAAAGATTCAAAGAGTGCTGGATGAGTTGAAGCAATCAGTTTCTTCTAGATCTACCTTCTCAAGATTCTCCTTCCTTGTCAGGTTGCTCTATATCAAGTCCCACTATCGAGTTAGCAACAGTTATTTTGATGCACTATTGGCATTGCTGTTAGATGCATTCCCTAGTAGCAACGTGCCAAAATCATGTGAGGAGGCCCACAAATATATTCGAGAATTGGGACAAGGTTATGAAAGTATCCATGTGTGCAAGAACAACTGTGTGTTGTTTTAGGGTGATCGTGAGGAATTGCATGCGTGCCCAAAATGCAAAGAGTCTAGATGGGAGGATGCAGATGGTAGTAGGCGGGTTCCTCATAAGGTTTTGAGGCATTTTCCTCTAATACCGAGGTTGCAGAGGATCTTTGCTGCTTGAGGAACAGCAGCAAACGCCAAATGGCACGAGACTAAATGAGAGAAGAATACCAGTGAAATAAGCCATCCAACAGATGGGGAGGCATGGCAACACTTTGATAGAAAGCACAAAACTTTTGCAGATGATCGAAGGAACTTGAGGCTTGCCGTCGCCACAGATGGTTTCAATCCATTTGGCAACTTTAGCTCGACATATAGTATGTGGCCTGTTCTTGTAACGCCTCTGAACCTACCACCATGGGAATGTGTGAACCCATCCAATTGCTTTATGCCTCTACTGATCCTAGGCCCAACCTCTCCAAGAAAGGATTTTGATGTATTCTTGGAACCTCTTATAGAAGAACTGAAAGAACTATGGAAGGGTGTCAACACTTTTCATGTACTACATCATGATAATAAGAAAGGCTTCACTCTGTGCGCTGTCGTGCTTTGGTGCATACATGATTTTCCAGCATTGAGCACCTTGTCAGGCCGAACTACAAAAGGTTATTATGCATGTATTTATTGTGACAAAAATCCATTGTTAAGGAGCCTAAGAAAGAAGTTAGGCTACCTTGGACACCGTTGTTACCTTCCTAGGGATCACCTTTGGAGGAAGATCTTGGATTTTGATGGAAAACACTAAGGACCGAGATGCGCCACAAAAATTCACCTTATAGGAGGTCCTTGAGGAACTCGAGAAGGTGAAAGATGTCTACCTAGGTAAGCATGGTGGAAAAAGGAAATGAAAGCATGGAGAAGAGTCAGTGATTTATAATAAAAAATCTGCTGGGTGGGGGGCTGTCGTATTGGAAGGACCTGTTGCTACCACACAATCTTGATGTCATGCACATTGAGAAGAATATATGTGAAAACATTCTTTAGACATTGCTGAAAGTGGAGGGCAAGACAAAGGACACAACGAACGCTAGGCTAGATTTGCATGATATGAAGATAAGGCCTCAATATCATGGCATGCAGCAAGGCGCCTCGCTTAAATTCCTGGAAGCTCACTATGTCATGATAGAAAAACACAGAGCAAAATATTGCAAGTTCTTTAAAGGTGTCAAGTTTCCAAATGGTTATGCAGCCAACCTAGCAAAATCCATAAGTGCAGATGGTACCAAGGTAGTTGGCAAGCTAAAAACACATACTTGCCATGTCCTTCTCTAGAGGATCATACCTGCATGCTTAAGAGGTTTTGTTCCCAAAGATGTATACGAAGCTGTTTCAGAACTTGGGAACTTCTTTAGGCAACTGTGCAGTAGAACTCTAAGGAAAGAAGTCACGGAAAAGCTAAAACGGGACATCCCAGTCATCTTATGCAAGCTTGAGAAGATTTTTTCACCGGCCTTTTTCAATGTTATGGTGCACTTATCGTGGTCCTGAAAGGCGTTGTTGTTCCCAGGCGGTCGGCGACCTCTGGCTCCATCGTTGGCATCATCATCGAGCCTCTTGTCCTGGAACTCCTTGGCGAGACCAATGCAGTCCTTCATCTTGTGTTTGGCATTCTTGTGAAGAGGGCATGGGCCATCGAGGATTTTTTGGTACTGCTCGTCATAGTTACGCTTGGCATGAGGTTGACTGGCAGCGGCGAAGATGTGTTCTGGCCAACGGCGGCGATTTTGGCTAGGCCTGTGTCCTCCTGTTCAACCACGCCCGCTATCGCGATGATAGCTGCGATCGTCGGGACGGCGGTCGCTGTGACATTGGTCGTCGGGGCAATCATCGTATCGGTGAGGTGGTCATTGAGTGCCTACGTCCTCGTTGAAGTGCACCTTGGCTTCCTCTGCATTGGCGTACTGGTTGGCGGTAGTTATCATTTCGCCGATACCGATCGGCGGCTTATGGTTGAATTTGGAGCGAAGCTCACGATGGTGGAGTCCTTGGATAAAGGCGGTGATGACCTCAGCTTCCGTGATGTTGGGGATAGAGTTCCTCATCTCGAAGAAACACCGGATGTAGCTGCGGAGGAGCTCGGATGGCTTCTGGTTGATGAGGCTGAGATCATGCTTCGTGCCGGGTCGAGTACACGTGACCATATAGTTGTCGGTGAAGACTTTCTTCAACTCTTCCCACGAACCGATGGAGTCCGACGCAAGGCTGGTGAACCAGCTCATGGTGGGTGGCATGAGCATGATGGGGAGATAATTTGCCATGACGCTGGTGTCTCCTCCCGCGGCACGGACGGCAGTGGCGTAAGCCTACAGCCACTGAGTTGGGTTCATTCTTCCTTCGTAGGGCTCGACCCCGGTGATCTTAAAACCATGGGGCCATCAAAGCATTTGGAGTGCCCTTGTGAAAGCCGGAGGCCCCTTAGGGTTGTCGACACCGTAGTCTGTGGCATTGTGGTTGGGGATAGGCTTGAGGGCTGAGTCCGGGTTGCCGTACTCCCTTTTGTAATCCTAGTGGTGACGTACTTTGTCTTCATGGTGACCAAAACGACGTTGCTCGATACGCCGTCGCACATCCCAGAGGTTGCTAAGATGTACTCTAGCATCCTACTCGACCTCCTGGTCGTGTTGGTGATGGTGTTCGTCGCGATGCCCCCCGAGTCCCCCCTAGAGAGGTAGCGATTGGTCAGCGAAACAGCTTTGACTTGGGCAGCGATTGGACCTCGACGCAGCTGATCGGTGAATTGTGCTCATAGAGCACGAAGGTCTCTGATCCTCGTGGATCTCATTGACCTGACAGTGAGCCACTTTAAGCATGGTAGCGATCTTGGCGAGCTCGGGAGTTTGAGGGAAACGAGCGAGCTCATTGGCGGCTACTGCCAAATTGGCGCTTGGAGTCTTGAAGATGACGTGGCCGTTGATGCGGAGGAATTCTTCATCGAGGTCGCGGTAGAGCGGGAGCGGTCTTCCTTGAGAGTCAAGCCAATTATTTTGAGCAGCCTCGGCCCTCGCGATGGTTGCCTCATTTTCTCGCAGCTACGCGTGGTTAACATTTTGGTTCTCTCGAGCAACGCGCTCCTCCTCGGTTTCGCCGTTTCGAGGAGGGCTATCGATGCTGATGTTGAAGATCGCACCACCCCGGAAGGGTGGAAGGAGAAATTGATCGGAGAAGGTTTCGACGAGGGTCTCCGTAGAGCCTTGAGACTCAGAGCCCAAAGTTTCTTCTGGGATGGTCTGGAGGCACGCCCCGGGGCTCTAGCCTAAGTCTAGCGTGCTGACGGTCGGCGGGAGCTAGACGGTGACCTGGTCGGCGAGTTTGCCCCTTAGGGTGTGCTAGTAAGTGGCGGCGGCGTTGGAGAATCCAAAGGGTAGGGCCGTAGCCCCTGCAGTTTCCCGAGCACCATCCGATAGATCTAGATCGGAGGGTGGTCGGCGCTGAACCAGAGTGTCCAGTGCCGATTCAGCGATGGAGGGACAATCGGTGAGCTTCAGTCTGACCCGATCGATGGATTCGATCAGATCATCATTGTTGATCGGCCTCCTCTGGTAGTGAGGGAGCGGACGGCGAGTCATCACCGAGGGAGACCTTAGAATAGGCTCTGAGATCGGATCTGTAGTTGCAGGAGTGGTGGTGACCGGCGCAGAACCGATCTGCCCTAGCTCAAGGAGCTCTCCGACTCCATCAGTGTTGATGACCCAGGAGATGGATCCGACCGTGAAGATCTGGCTGGGCTGCAGAAGGGATGAAGAGACTGCGGAAAAAAGCCATCTTGTTCGATAAGGAAACATCACGCACACCCCTACCTGGCGTGCCAACTATCGACAGAATATCGTCGGCAGTCCTCTGAGGGGTATCCCACGAAGGTAGATTGATCGGCAGGGGAGCGCGAGATCAAGAACAAGAAGGCAATAGAGACACACGAGTTAGACAGGTTCAGGCCATCAGTATGATGTAATACCTTACTCTTGTGGTCTGTTGGTTTATATTAGCTATCGTATGATATGCCGTGATTTTAGAGGGGGTCCCTGCCCGCCTTATATAGTCCAAGAGGCAGGGTTACAAGTCGGTTAGATCTGAGAGATAACCGAAAAGTAATAACTAATTACAGGAATCTTGGGATCATACATATCCTAACAGATCTTGTAGTATCTTCAGGATATCTTCCCGATGTCTTGTGAAAGGTGCCGAGCAGAGTCGTGCCCCGCAAGGCTTCTTCTTGTGGGTTGGGCCATCCCTAGGGGCGTAGCCTATGTGGTCGGTCGTGGGTATTCGGGGTCGTACACCCCACAGCGGTCCATATACCCGATGATGCACTTCTTAGAGGGCCCATACAGTATGGATGGATGTACCCAATAGAACGACGACTAGGCATGTTGAAGAATTTATTAAGGAATTAGGCCAGGCCTAAAGGATCAATTGCGAAGGCTTACTTAGAAATGAGATGTTGGCATTTTGGGAGAGGTTCATGGACGATGTTAAAACAAGATATAACCGGGACGACAATATGTCACATGATGGGCCAGCAACTGGTGAGACCTCTGTTTTCATGCATGGTGTCAAGCCCATTGGCCAGATTAGGGTAAAGGACGTCAAGGATAAAGCCAAAATCAATAAGCTAGCTTGGTATGTGCTTAATAACTATGATGAGGTTGGACCATATGTGCAGTAAGTATGATTTTTTATATGCTGATTTGTTGTTTCCTATATTATGTACGAAATGTTATCAATAATAATGCTTATATGTGCTACAGAATATACAGACAAATTTTAGAGGAACTAGGGGCAAGTGATGATGTTGATAGTAGGCTAGCAGCAGAGTTTCTAGTGTGGTTTAAGTCTCATGTACGTGATTAGCATATTTTAGTTCTATTAGGCCGATCATTAGCAGAATTATACGACAACTTAGTGGTGATGGTGGTTTCATATTTGTGTGCAGATCGAGGAGCTGCATAGAAAGAAACCAACAGAGGTCAGTGATGGTTTGTATACACTGTCATATGGTCCTGATACCCGAGTTTGGGTCTGTGCAACTGTTGACGGTAGTTAACAACTATTATAAACCATTAATATAACATGCATAAGGGCATAAATATGATCACCAACAAAGGTCTAGGAGTTTAAACTAATAAATTCCATAAATTTTGGCGAATCTGTGATTTCTACAGGGTTTATTCAGAAAACCATCAAGGTGGACCTAGATGTCAGAGTTAATCACGCTTATCCGCAGCGAAACGGACACCAAACGACTCTAGAAGACTCGAGAGGACTCCACACTGAGGTGAAGCCCGAGGGGCTACCAGGTGGGGCTGGCCCCACCTGTAGGCCGCCCGGCCCCCCATGGCCCACATGTCATCCTCCGTTGTTATGTCAGTTCTCCACCGCCTCCTAAGTTACATATATGCCATCCTTTAAGTCGGTTTGATCCAAGGGCTCACGTTGGACGCTTCAGCCTATATATACCTGCCCCTGCCACCCCCCTGAGGCATCAAGTCATTTGAGAAGATAGAAACCCTAATCATCCTCAGAGCTCCATCATATTCTAGGGCATAGCTAGTTAGGCTAGGTCTAGAGGGAGGCAAGCAGGCTTTGCTTGGATTCCCGATCATGTCAAGAGCGTGGTTCAGTATAATCTTTGTACCCCTTCTCTCTTTTGTATCTCCATTATTTTTATATGCTTGCTACAATTGTTATGACAATATTAGTATTCATCTTATTCATGTTCTTCGTTATAATGTTCATCGTCTACTTTGATTAGATACCTAGTATAGTTGGATTATCATCATATTCATGTATATATTCGTATAGCGCTCACCCTAAGGATCCATGGGTGGGTGGTCGACATTGTGTAAGCGTGGTGCTTATACGTTGTTTACCTGCGGATACACCCTATATTCCAGGTCATGTGGTAGATCACGGACGTGACACTCCCGTTGAGTCCTTTGTAGTCCACTCACCGATGTAGGTAGCACGTAGAATCTGGTTACGAAGGGGGACAAGCTCTGTTCTTAATCTCCCTTAGTAATATTCCTTATGTGTAGATATAAAGATAATCTTAGCAATGGCTATTAGGTGTAATTGCACTAATCAATGTATGCTTTGACTTATAATTAAGAATAACTTAGGAATTATTCCTCTAATATTTTATCTGACCATGCTAATGCCATACAAAGAAGTACTCTGAGTGATTTATCATTATAATTGATCAGTACTTACCTATGATTTAACCCTGTTATGAGTACAATATTGGTTATGGTTTATTTCTCCATCAATAGTATAAGTTATCAATACTTGTCCATGCTAGACTTTTCCTGTGGTAAAATATAAATAAACGATACATGTAATACTCCCGGATGAAGTGCTATATATATATATACTCATATCTATTCCTCCTAGTCACATAAATTAATAAAGAACTATTTAGTATTATTCTAGTAGTAATGCTACGTAGTACCAACAAATATTTCTAGCATCATCACTAGGGATGAAAACTTGGTAAGTAATGTTAAGAGATGTAGATATACATTAGGTGACTACTAAGACAATTGGCAAGTTAATAAATACCAACAACAGTTTTCAGTATTAATGGAGTCAGGTATAACACTGTTGACCGTGAGAAATCCCTTCATACATAGAACAGTGGTGTCATGACCGCCGTCACAAATGAAGGCCAATCAGTGGAATTTTATGGTGTCCTTAGAGTTGATGTATAACTCCAGTGTACAAAGCCATAGGACCTTATTTGTACAAAGCCATAGGCCAATCAGTGCACAAAGCCATTGGCCAATCAGTGTACAAAGCCACAAGACCTTATTTTATGGTGTCCTTAGAGAAGTTAACAGAGGAGGAGGAGGGCTTAGATCCAGACCTACCTCGCCGGAGTATTATTGCTCGTAGTCAGGCTCATTATTGGTGCCAGAATTGGAGTTATTTGGACCTTATTTGTACTTGTTTCGAGTGTTTTATTGCATGCTCTTTATCTAAATTGTTATTTTGTGCTATATTAAACCTAGAGTTTGCTCGAGAGAATCCATATCCAAATAGAATACCAAATATGTTGGATTCAAATTAACGAAGTTCTTTTTGGAGGGCTAGAGATGTCATACAATGCCTAAATAAATGGTCTATACATGTTGTGGGACATGGCATCTGTGAGGTTAGTGTCATTTTTCAGATATTTGGTTTATTCGTAGTCTGCTATGGATTATCTTAGCGAATATCCAATATAATATAATGCAAAACTGTGATTTAAATAGGTAACAAACATGGTTAAAAGCAATGAGACACTAGAGGACACATAAAAAACAGCTAACTCCAAGTGCACTTAGAAAGAATACATGCATATTAGGTTCATATTTTTTTCGATTTAAAATGAGTTAATCATGAATATTAGCAAAAAAAAACTATTTTTATCATTTTTAGAAAATCCAAATAAAGCCACCTTAAACCAGATCTGTCCGCTACTAATAGTTTAATGATCAAAGATTCCTGAATTTAGAGTCGCCTGATCAAGAACAAACTTAGATGGCTAAAAACGGCCTTCAATCCTTTTTAAACCATGTAATTAAAATTTAGTCCTCCAAAAAGAAGATTTTTGCAAATGTCATTTACTAGTGATATGATATTGTAAAGTATTATGATTAATGATGGAACAACTTATTTTTCTCTTACCAATCGAACAATTTTGTTTAAGAAGTCATCAATTTCATTTTTTTATATGCAAAAAAGTAATGCCATTTTTCCAATATAGATCCAAATTAATCAAATTTGTACTATAGGGCATACGACTTTAAGCACATCTATAAAGCGATTTTACAAAGTCGTTCCACGGCAGTACCTACAATATATTGTTTTTAAATTTCATGGATCAATGCTATATTTTTTCATAATTAACATAAGGAAATGCATTTAAAATAAAAGGCGCGTTCCGTACGGTCGGCGCCGCCGCCCTTTACGTCTTCCCGGACGCCGCCGAACACAAGGCGTTCCAAAGGATTCCACGGAGAAATCATCGAAACGCACTAGTTCCCTGCTCGCTCGCTGGACGAGTAGAGCCATCTAGCATATATGCAGACGGTGCGGTGACTGTTACCACTTGCAGATAGCAGCCTCTCGCCGGCGGCCTGCCGTCGTCGACCCGGTCAATCAATCTGCACGCCTAGCTAGTGGACGTGTAGGGTTTAGGTAGCTAGTGGTCATCTGGCTAACTGGCTTCCATCAGCTCAGCTGGTATGCGCGTCGTCGACGACTCGTCGTGCGTCCTGGCAATTAGTTTATGCACGATGCGAGCGGCAGGCGGCGGCAGCGGTGAGCTGGACGACATCGATCGGTGTGCCTCTCTGCCGGCAAAAGCAAAAGTTGCGCACTGAATCATCACACTAAACTATTTACTTGTGCTGCTCCTGCTAGTGCTAATCCATTGCATTGTGCGTTGAACTGAAAAGGCCAAAGCAGGCCCTGCTGCGCTGCTCAAAGTGCTGTTCCGTAGATGAATCCTAGTTTTATAAGACAACATGACAGGGTTAGTGGCACGACTGTACGAATCGCCATGCCGCTACCCGCTGCCCACCGTACCTGACGATGATCCCAGACGCTATGCAAGTGCAGCGCTCCCGGCCGGCCGGACGGACAGGACTTGTTACGTACGTTCGAGTAGAATCGTGGGTGCCATCATCAGTTGGCGCGCACTCGCTCGATGTCGATCGTTCTTTTCTCTTGCGAAACCGTGGAGAGCGAGCACGCTATGCTACGCGCAGTAGTGCGCCACGCATGAGGCCATGAGCTCTTGAGCACTAGGGTATACACGAGTTTTGCTGAGTGCCAAAGCCCCCAAAAACATTCGGCAAAGCATTTGTCGAGTGTTACACTCGACAAACCACACTCTGCAAAGGTTTTATCGGCAAAGAGTTGTTTGCCGAGTGTCAAACGTCAGGCACTCGGCAAAGACTATTCCGAGTAAAAAAAAAACACTCGGCAAACATTTTTCGAAAAAAAATAAAAAAAACAAGTCCCACCACCGCCACCACCACCACGCCCCGCCACCACCACCACCACCACCACCACCACCACCATGCCACCACGACGCCTCGCATCGTTGCCGGATCCACGCCTTGGACCCACGCCGGCTGCCGCAACCCCATTGTCGCCGGCCGGCCGTCGTTGCGTCTAGCGGCTCCAAAGCACGCAACAGGGCAGGGCGGCCGGAGCTCGCTGCCGCAGGCGAAGCGCTCATGCCAGGGCAGGGCGCCGCTCGCCTCCGTGTGAAGGGGCCGCGTCGGGGACGCCACCGGATCCCACACCACACAGCTCTTCTTCTTCCTCTTGAATCACCGGTTGTCGGGGATGGGGAAGAGGCTCTGCGCGCTGCCGAGGATGACCTATGCGCCCGCCGGGGAAGGAGCTCGCGCGCGGCGACGATGGCTTGCACGCTCACTAGAGAGGAGCTCGCGCCAGCAACCGGCCATGGAGCAGGGGACGAAGCACCGTCGGAGGATGCCACCGGAGAGGAGCTCGCGCCGGCGACCGGCCATGGAGCCGGAGGAAGCCACCGAAGAGGAGCTCGCGTCGGATCCACGCCTTGGACCCACGCTCGACGCAAGGGCGGGGCCGCGCCGGAGAGGGAGGGGAGGGGCGCGCCGAAGGAGGGGAGGGAGGGGAGCGGCGCGGGCGGGCGGATCTGGGAGGAGGGAGGGGAGCTGAGGGGAGCGGCGCGGGCGGGTGGATCTGGGAGAGGGAGGGGAGCGGCGCGGGCGGGCGAGCTGAGGGGAGGGAGGGGAGGGGCGACTACGGTTAATTAAGTGGTTTTTCTTTCCTTTGCCGAGTGTCTAGGCACTCGGTAAAGTTTTTTTTTCTTTTTTTTCTTCTCCTTCTTTCCCAGAAAAATGTTTTTTTCCTTTGCCGAGTGTCCTAAATCTGAACACTCGGCAAAGTTTTTTTTTCTCCTTCTTTTTCAGAATTTTTTTTCTTTACCGAGTGTCCTAGATATGGATACTCGGCAAAGTTTTTTTTTATTTTTTTTCTCCTTCTTTCCTAGAAAAAAGATTTTATTTTTTTGCCGTGTTTGCTGAGTGTTTTTTTTTTACACTCAGCAAACCTCTTCTTTACTGAGTGTTTTTTTTTGCCGAGTGTTTTTAGCGCAGCACTCGACAAAAAACTTGTTTGCTGAATGCCCGAGAAAATACACTCAGCAAACATAAAAACACTCGGCAAATGCACCGGCCGCTTGCTTTCGAGTTTCGACCTAGGAAAAGCTTGGCGATCGAAATGGTTGTGCGGTCTGCCGGTCTGCGTACGTGTAAGCAATGTCCGCTGTTTCGACGGTGGCCGGGCAACAAGCCGCAGTTTGCATGCGTGCGTGTAGGCCAGTGCACGGAGAGGGCCGGGGCGTGCCGCGCATGGCGCACCGGCGCAGGGGCAGAGGCCCCGGCGGCCATCACATGCAGGCTGCGGCGCTGCCGCCGCCTGCCGCTCGCATCGTGCATAAACATATTGCCAGGACGCACGACGAGTCGTCGACGACGCGCATACCAGCTGAGCTGATGGAAGCCAGTTAGCCACATGACCACTAGCTACCTAAACCCTACACGTCCACTAGCTAGGCGTGCAGATTGATTGACCGGGTCGACGACGGCCGGCCGCCGGCGAGAGGCTGCTATCTGCAAGTGGTAACAGTCACCACCGTCTGCATATATGCTAGATGGCTCTACTCGTCCAGCGAGCGAGCAGGGAACTAGTGCGTTTCGATGATTTCTCCGTGGAATCCTTTGGAACGCCTTGTGTTCGGCGGCGTCCGGGAAGACGTAAAGGGCGGCGGCGCCGACCGTACGGAACGCGCCTTTTATTTTAAATGAATTTCCGTATGTTAATTATGAAAAAAATATATAGCATTGATCCATGAAATTTAAAATTACTGTCGTGGAACGACTTTGTAAAATCGCTTTATAGATGTGCTTAAAGTCGTATGCCCTATAGTACAAATTTGATTAATTTGGATCTATATTGGAAAAATGGCATTACTTTTTTGCATATAAAAAAAATGAAATTGATGACTTCTTAAACAAAATTGTTCGATTGGTAAGAGAAAAATAAGTTGTTCCATCATTAATCATAAGACTTTACAATATCATATCACTAGTAAATGACATTTCCAAAAATCTTCTTTTTGGAGGACTAAATTTTAATTACATGGTTTAAAAAGGATTGAAGTCCGTTTTTAGCCATCTAAGTTTGTTCTTGATCAGGAGACTCTAGATTCAGGAATCTTTGATCATTAAACTATTAGTAGCGGACAGATCTGGTTTAAGGTGGCTTTATTTGGATTTTCTAAAAATGATAAAAATAGTTTTTTTTGCTAATATTCATGAATAACTCATTTTAAATCGAAAAAATATGAACCTAATATGCATGTATTCTTTCTAAGTGCACTTGGAGTTAGCTGTTTTTTATGTGTCCTCTAGTGTCTTATTGCTTTTAATCATGTTTGTTACCTATTTAAATCACAGTTTTGCATTATATTATATTCGATATTCGCTAAGATAATCCATAGCAGACTACGAATAAACCAAAGATCTAAAAAATGACACTAACCTCACAGATGCCATGTCCCACAACATGTATAGACCATTTATTTAGGCATTGTATGACATCTCTAGCCCTCCAAAAAGAACTTCGTTAATTTGAATCCAACATATTTGGTATTCTATTTGGATATGGATTCTCTCGAGCAAACTCTAGGTTTAATATAGCACAAAATAACAATTTAGATAAAGAGCATGCAATAAAACACTCGAAACAAGTACAAATAATGTCCAAATAACTCCAATTCTGGCACCAATAATGAGCCCGACTACGAGCAATAATACTCCGGCGAGGTAGGTCTGGATCTGAGCCCTCCTCCTCCTCCTCCTCCTCCACCTCCTCCTCTAGATCTGAGCCTTCTCCACCTCTGGATCTAAGGGACGCGGTGGTCGCTAGGGTTCCGACGAGCTCGGTTGCAGTAGCCTTGTTTTGCTGTTGCAACAAGTAATATTTCTTTGTTGCATTAGTCTCTTTTTTTGTTTCTAATGTTGCATCTCGCATTGCTTTAGCCTTGTTCTAATGTTGCAACAAGTAATATCTCTTTGTTGCATTAGTCTTTTTTCCTGATGTTGCTTTCTCGCATTGCGCTTTGTTCTGTTGTTGCAGTAGCCTTGTTCTGATGTTGCAACAGTAATATTTCTTTGTTGCGTTAGTCTTTTTTTTTTCTAATCTTGCATCTCGCATTGTAGTCGCCTTGTTCTGATGTTGCATAGACTTGTTCAGATGTTGCAAACAAGTAATATTTCTGATGTTTGCATCTCGCATTGCTTCGTGTTGCAAGGTGGTGGAGCACGGTGGGGATGGGGCGTGGAGGGCAACGGGCGTGCAGGGGATGACGACGCGATGAGGCACGGTGGCGCAGCGGTGGACGGGCCGCACACGGGGGACGCTCGTTTTCAGACGTGGGGGCGCACTCATTCTATTTGCATCGGATAGGTGGTCCCGTGGGGCGCGGCGGGAGGACGGGATGGCGGCGCGGCGGGATGACGAGCCGCGCGCGAGCGGGAGGACGGGCCGCGCTCTGTCCGTATTGTATTTGGTCGGAATCGAAATGTTACGTGGATTAGGTGCGTCCGGCCGCGCCCCTGAAACCAGGCGTCCGGGCGCTAGTTGCGTTGATTGTTAAGAGCAAATTGCAACTCTCTAACGAGTACACATTGGTAGACCAACACACCGGAGAGGAGGGGCAGCTGACTTGAGCGGTAAAAAAATTGTTCAGCTGGACGCAGAGGCTCCGCGATCTAACAGTTTGATCGAATTTGTAAGTTTCAGAAAAAGAAGCCTATTTATCCCTTCTAGGCCCTTGCTAGATCCTTTCAAGATGCTCTTATGGGTGAAAGGGTGGGGATGTCGCCAGCTAGTGATGCAAATTTGACTGTCAGTGGGTGGTCCTACGGTTGAGGAAACATATATAGTTAGAGAAGGGAGTATGGAGAGAGAAGATGATGTACGGACTGCCTGATTGAGATCCAGTGGATCGCGTATGCCACATGAAAATTAGTCAAATTTTCATTGGTTGGATGTTTTGTTCGTTGGCAATAGTGGTCGGGCGTTTGCGTGGTGTTATATGCTCTCTTTTTTGTTTTCCTTTTTTTTCTCATGTAATAATAATAGAAATTACAAACGCACCCTTCAATAATGATGTGCATATATATTGAAGTACTCGATCATATTGCTTTGCCAATTAACCAAATTAGCCTAAAACAAAGTTCCAAAATTTCATATGATGGTGTGCCTAAACAATGTTCCATAGGATTTCGTCTCAGCTGGTACCGTGGTACTACTGCATGCTTTTAAGCATGAATAATGCATGCATGATGTTCTTCATCACAACTTCAATTCACAAGATGCCGAGGACTGCATAATACGCAATGAGCACCGGCAGAGAAACCAGCGTCCCGAATATAACCCTGCATGCATGCAACGGCACGCAAAGATTGTGAGCACCAATATATATATAATTCGATCGAGTTACGTACATACGTTGGGTAATAAATTGTTTTGAACGAAATTTAACACACAAGGGAAGACATGACTTACGCCGTGCTGAGCACGTCGGCATGAAGTCCGTACTCCTTTGCAAAGACGAAGGACGCGATAGACTGTGGTAGTGCGGCCTGTAGTATATACATCGTGTTAAACTGTTTAAAAAATGAACATTGTCTACGTACGGATACCGTAAAAAAATTCAGCTATATCCAAAACTTCATGTTTTCCAATAAAAAATCTAAAATTCCAAGCAAATTAAAGATCCTCTGGAATATGCCATGCATGGTGGTGGTTGTACCTTTTCAGTTTCGATATATCTGTATGCATGCACCGTTAGGAATCGGCATGTGCGCAGTTGCACTGCAGTCAGAGGAGGTACCGCATGCAAGCAGATGGCCAAGAGGATGTGGCCACTGCACCCTCTGCCTTTACGCCTGCCGTGCACAGTGATTTTTTTCGGCGCACCACACTTTTACACGTACGCATCATATATATGCGTGCACTATCTGAGCCCGTTGACACACAGAAAGAGCATGTATTTTCGTGTTGAAACTAAGGTCCCGTTTGGAGGAGCTCCGGCAGGCTCCGGCTCTGGCACTGTTCACGTACTGTAGCACAGAGCCGGCGGAGCTCGAAATCATTGCTTCGCCGGCTCCTTCTTTTTCTGGCTTCTTTTCAGTTCATTTTGCGTCTCGATTTCCGAAACGGCTCCTGCTACAGTACCACGAGGTGAGAAGCCGGAGCCGCCAGGAGCAACGCCAAACACGTCCTAACTAAAGAGCATGTAATTAAAAGTGCGTGCACAGTCACTTTGCCCAAGCTTTCGTCGAAACAGAATGCAGAGACCTTGCAGGATCGATCGATCAGTAATATTTTTTTTAAAAAAAAAAGAAACAGTCCATGCATGCAGCTGACTCATCTGCCTGTCTGTACAGGTGTCTCTGAATTTAAGTGCAAAGGAGTGCAGGGCAGCATGACGCCGACGTACGGCACACACACCTGTATGATGGCGAAGCGTAGGACGTCGCCGCGGAGGCCGAAGGCGGCGGCGCCGACCAGCGTGGCGAGCGGGCCGGCGACGAACCGCAGCGCCATCCCCAGCGACGCCAGTCCTGCGCCGCACGCGATCATCTTCTCCTGCTGCGCCATGAACAGCCCTGAACGATCATCCAACACCATATATATATAAGTTAAGTTTGTTATTAGTATGTTTATATAAGTATATGTCACTTCGGTCTTAATCTCCGTACATGTGACACAGCCCACAAAAAGACATGCATGGCTACTTGGTCGCGAGTCTTACCCATGCTGAACATGCTCATCCCCGTGCCAGTCTTGGACATGACGTCCAACGATCCCGTAACGATGCCCGGCATGCTGAGATCCCACCTGCATGCACATGCACACCACAGTTTGGACACGTGAGCCAAGCAATGAAGCAACGCGCACACACGTCTGTGACACGAGATGGTGCAGGAGTGCATGCATGCACGCGAGTATGACGGCGGGTGACACTTGGCCGGCCGTGCAGGTTGAGACCGATCGTGATCTATCTAGCTCGTACCTGTAGGCGATGCACGCCCACACCACGCCGAGCACGCTGGCGTACACGTTGGGGTTCCCCGCCAGCTTCAGCCCGACAGTCCTCACCATCGGCCACAGCCGGATCGTCGTCCCGGCGGCGGCGGCGGCTTCCTCCTCCGCGTTCATCTCGACGTCCTTCTCGGCGGCGGCGTCCTTCTTGGGCGGCGGCGACGGTGGCGGCGACGACGACGACGACGATGACACCGGTCCCACACGGCCTCCAACCGAGTCGTCGTCATCGCTGCCGCTGCTGCTGCTGCAACGGCTGACGCCGCCGCCTTGGGCGGGGATGCCGACCCACGCCTTGCGCAGCTCGAACCCCAGCAGCAGGAGCGGGAACCAGACGAGGGACTGCACGACGGCGATCTGCACGATGAGGTCCTGCGCCCACTTGCCGTACATGGCGTAGAGCAGCGGCACGCCGACGACGAGCGTGTTGTTGAACCCGGCGAGGGAGAACCCCGTGATGGCCCAGGACTGCCCGCCGGCCTTGGCACGGCAGCAGCCCGCCCAGGCGGACACGGCGGCGATGGCCAGCGCCTTGGACACGGCGTCGGCGGCCAGGACGCGGTAGTTCATGGTGTAGGGGTTGGCGCGCGCCAGGAAGTCGAAGGTGAAGAAGGGCATGGAGAAGTTCACCACCAGCGTGTTGATGGCGCCGCACTGCTCCGCCGTGAAGAACCGCCACCACCGCACCGACCCGTACCCGAGCCCCAGCGCGAAGTAGAGCGGCGTCATTGCCGCCACCACCTTGTAGATGTCACCCCACGCGATCATCTCTTCTTCTAGTGACGAATCGATCAAGATTCAACAGAGGAATTGAAACAACTAGCTAGCTAGCAGATCACCCAGCTACTAGCTTAGTGATGGATGGGATGATGCCCTTGTCGTCGTTGAGCTCCTTGCTCCATCGTATATATAGAGAGAGGGGGTATGTATGCAGTCAGCACCCAGCAGGAGAGAGAGAGGAATGTACGTATCGATCAGATGGACGACACGTACTGGATGGATGGATGTGCAGGGATCGACAGGGAACAAGTTTTGGTTCTCAAGAGAGCTACGTAGCACAACGCAAAAAACACATGCCTATATCTCGTGTGACGAAATAAAGGGAAGTTGTACGTTGCTGGATTGATGAAACGAATCAGCGCGAAGGAGACAGACACCGGGGGAGAGAGATGTCCGTACGTTGAATGGATGGAAAGGAGTATAGATATATATACTTCCTTCAGTTCTAGAAGAATGTAATTCTTGCTTTCAAGTAGGCAAATAATTTAAAAATTAACTAATAA
The DNA here is from genome assembly GCF_019320115.1 of Miscanthus floridulus. Lineage (NCBI taxonomy): Eukaryota > Viridiplantae > Streptophyta > Magnoliopsida > Poales > Poaceae > Miscanthus > Miscanthus floridulus. Next base: position 90,909,049 of record NC_089587.1, on the reverse strand, counting down.
ATATTTAAAATTTTAACATCTACATTACTAAATTACAAGGTGTGGGGGTATGACCCCCAGTATCTACAAAATAAGACATGGGCCACACCATCAGAGGTGGCCCATCCCATAAGATCAAGGCGTGCACGGTGCTGCTCGGCGTGCACCGCAAGATATTGTATAGTACCAAATAGGCTACTTTCCTTATAACCCTACCCCTCCAGAGTATATAAGGAGAGGTAGGGGTCCCCTAGTGGACATGATCGATACATCTCAATACAATACATCAGAACACAGATGTAGGTATTACGTCATACGGACGGCTGAACCTGTCTAAATCTTGTGTCTTGGTGCTTGTATTATCATCTCGCTCCTGATCTCGCTCACCTCTACGATAAATCTACCATCGTGGGATACCCCTCGGTGGACTGCAGAGCATCTTTTGTCAATAGTTGACGCGCCAGGTAGGGGTGTGCGCTTGATCCATGGCGAGCCAGATGGACCTCAAATCAACAGCGCGTTCTCATCATCAATCTCGTTGAGATCCATGCCGGTCCACGAAGACGATTCATCGCTGGCTACATCAGCCCTCGCGACAGCAGATCCGATCTCGGAACCACCTCCGAGGTCACCTTCATCAACAACTCGCCGCCCGCTTTCTTGCTACCAGAGGAGGCAGATCAACAACGATGATCTGATCGCATCCATCGATCAGATCTATTGGAGGCTGCTCGGGAAACTCCAGGGGTTACGACCCTACCTTTCGGGTTCACCAACGTCGCCACCACCTTCCAAGATGCCCTAAGGGGCAAATTCATCAACCAGGTTGAAGACGTCCATCCTCTTGCCGACCAGATAGCGCCATACGCCGCCGACCAGTCGTTCTGTCTAAAGCTAAGTCACGCTTTAATATTTTTCTAAATATTCTCCGATCTTCGTTAATCGCCATGATGTTTCTCCGAGCTGTTTTCTCCATATTTGCTCTCCAAACGATTTTCCGAACCCCTGAACAATCTTGTTGATGTTCGGACGCCTCCAGAGACGGCCCTGTCTCTGGCTCCTCCCTACATGTGCACGAGTGTCTGCCCTCTGCATTATGGGTGGTTGACAGTGGCTCCTTAGCGACGCCTGTTTCTCCTACACATGCACGGGCTCCGCGCTCCGCGTTATGGTTAACAGGCTAGCTAGGGCTGGAGACTCAGCTACACACTAACTATTCGGGCGGTTTATATTAAATACATCTTCACACCAACTAATCGCCAAGCTACTTACGCTATTTCATCGCCATTGCTGATTTTCTCCGGAGTTCATATATTTGTACATCATGTACTACCCGTTCTACATATTTGTATTGCAGGATCATCGTCTAGGTGATCGGATCACCTGGTGCTCGGACTTCACCACCGATCAACTGGTCGGACCGCTTGGTCCATGGACTCTGTCGTTGACCAGTTGATCGGACTGTTCGTCGGTTGCTTCTACTCAATGCTCACTTCGCCGCCGATCAGTTGATCAGACTGTTCATCGCTCGTGCTTCATCGCCAAATACGTCGGTTACTCCTCGGCACTTAGATTCTTCGTGCTTGAAGACTAAGTGGGCACACTTCACCTTACGGACATCGCTAGCGACGTCGGGACTCTTCGCTCCTCGGTGCTCGGACGTCGCCAGCGACATCGGGGACTCCTCGCTCCTCGATGCTCGGTCGTCGCCAGCGATGTTGGGGACTCCTCGCTCCTCGGTGCTCGGTCGTCGCCAGCGATGTTGGGGACTCCTCGCTCCTCAGTGCTCGGACGTCGCCAGCGACGCCGGGGACTCCTCGCTCCTCGGTGCTCGGTCGTCGCCACCGACATCGGGGACTCCTCGCTCCTCGGTGCTCGGACATCACCAGCGACACCAGGGACTCCTCCCTCCTCGGTGCTCGGAGATCGCCAGCGACGTCGAGGACTCCTCTCTCCTAGGTGCTCGGTCATCGCTAGCGACGTCGAGGACTCCTCGCTCCTCGATGCTCGATCATCGCCAGCGACGCCGGGGACTCCTCGCTCCTCGGTGATCGGTCGTCACCAACGACGCCGGAGACTCCTCGCTCCAAGGTGCTCGGACATCGCCAGCGACGGCGGGGACTCCTCGGTGCTCGATCATCGCCAGCAACGTCGGGGACTCCTCGCTCCAAGGTGCTCGGACATCGCCAGCGACGCCGGGGACTCCTCGCTCCTCGGTGCTCGGACATCGCTAGCTACACCGGGGACTCCTCAGTGCTTGAATCTTGCTACGTCTCATCAGTGTGCTATCAAGCTGCTCCATGCTGTTTGGATCAGGGTGCTGGGGTCTTGATACGCGTATGTCAGACGACGTCGGCAAGCTTTCAGACTTCTTTTTCTTTGACCCTGCTACAAGATTCATTCTTCATCTTCCAGCAGGCTCGGGGACTAAGTGGGCACACTTCACCTTGCGGTGAATGTGCGCTTTTCTCATCTCGTGGCTACGCCCGGGGACTGGCTGTCTGCTCGTCTAGTCTTCTACTTTCTGACCCTGTGAAAGGTACTAATGGCTAGAGGGGGGTGAATAGCCTATTAAAAAAATCTACAACAACACTTAACAAACCGGTTAGATAATTATGAGGCGAAGCAAGTGTTGCGCTAGCCTACTAAAATAGCAAGCCACCTACCACAATTCTAGTTTATATAGTTTCTATCCACATAATAGCTATGACACTATACTAAGTTAGTGTGCTCTCAAAAGCTAACTAAAGAGACACACTAACCAAACTAACAAGCTCTCACAACTAGCTACACTAAAGAGCTTGACAACTAGTTTGCGGTAATGTAAAGAGAGTGAGCAAGATGTTTATACCGCCGTATTGAGGAAGGAGCCAAACAATCACAAGAATGAATACCAATGAAGACCAATCACCTCGGAATCAAATGATGAACACAATGATTTTTACCGAGGTTCACTTGCTTGCCGGCAAGCTACTCCTCGTTGTGGCGATTCACTCACTTAGAGGTTCACGCGCTAATTGGCATCACACGCCAAACCCTCAATAGGGTGCCGCACAACCAACACAAGATGAGGATCACACAAGCCACGAGCAATTCACTAGAGTACCTTTTGGCTCTCCGCCGGGGAAAGGTCAAGAACCCCTCACAATCACCATGATCGGAGCCGGAGACAATCTCCACCCTCTGCTCGACGATCCTCGCTGCTCCAAGCCGTCTAGGTGGCGGCAATCACCAAGAGTAACAAGCGAATCCCATAGCGAAACACGAACACCAAATGCCTCTGGATGCAAACACTCAAGCAATGCACTTGGATTCTCTCCCAATCTTACAAAGATGATGAATCAATGATGGAGATAAGTGGGAGGTCTTTGGCTAAACTCACAAGGTTGCTATGTCAATACAAAATGGCCAAGAGAGTGAGCTTGAGCCGGCCATGGGGCTTAAATAGAAGCCCCCACGAAATAGAGTCGTTGTATCCTTTCACTAGGCACAACACGGGGTGACCGGACGCTCCTGTCATATTGACCGGACGCTAGACCTCAGCGTCCGGTCACGCGATGCGTGCCACGTGTCCCCTCTCTTCAAATGTTGTTCGCCCGATCTCAATGGTCAAGTGACGACCAGACGCAGCAGCTCAAAGTGACTGGTCGCTGAACCCCAGCGTCCGGTCATTTCCAATAAGCATCCAGAGACGACTTTTCACGACCGGACGCGTCCGGTCATTCTCGACCGGACACACCCAGCGTCCAGTCACTCGGCAACTCCTCTGTCCACTGCCATGTCAGTAGGACTGGATGCACCCTGTCAGCATCCGGTCGCTGAGTGACCCAGCGTCCGGTCAGAGATCGACGCTGCGCGCCCTCTACTGCCATTGACCGGACGCGCTGGTCCAACCAAGACCAGCGTCCGGTCACTTACAGTGACCTCCGTCTTTTCTATCTAGGGCGCCGGTTGCACTGTCGAACTGTCTGCACTCTACGGATAGATACTCCACCGGTAAAGTTCCTAACCCTTGCTCAAATGTGCCAACCACCAAGTGTATCACCTTGTGCACATGTGTTAGCATATTTTCACAAATATTTTCAAAGGTGTTAGCACTCCACTAGATCCTAAATGCATATGCAATGAGTTAGAGCATCTAGTGGCACTTTGATAACCGCATTCCGATACGAGTTTTACCCCTCATAATAGTATGGCTATCGAACCTAAATGTGATCACACTCTCTAAGTGTTTTGATCACCAAAATAAAATAGCTCCTACTATTTATACCTTTACCTTGAGCCTTTTGTTTTTCTCTTTCTTCTTTTTAAGTCCAAGCACTTAATCATCACCATGGCATCACCATCATCATGTCATGATCTTCATTTGCTGTGCCACTTGGAATGTGCTACCTATCTCATGATCACTTGATAAACTAAGTTAGCACTTAGGATTTCATCAATTCACCAAAATAAAACTAGAGCTTTCACCCTGGCACCATGTGACTACGTCACCTACTGTCAGGCTCGGGGACTAGCTGTGGGGGTATGGACTCCGATATCTACAAGACAAGACATGGGATGCACCATCAGATGTGGCCCAGCCCACAAGATCAAGGCGTGCACGGCGCTGCTCGACGTGCACCGCAAGATATTGTATAGTACCAAATAGGCTACTTTCCTTATAACCCTACCCCTCCAGAGTATATAAGGAGAGGTAGGGGTCCCCTAGTGGACACGATCGATACATCTCAATGCAATACATCAGAAGATAGGATGTAGGTATTACGTTATACTGACTGCCGAACTTGTCTAAATCTTGTGTCTTGGTGCTTGTATTACCATCTCGCTCACCTCTACGACAAATCTACCATCGTGGGATACCCCTCGGTGGACTGTCGAGCATCTTTTGTCGACACAAGGATAGCTCGATGGTTATATATGGGGTGTTTGGGACTGCTCCGCTCCCGTTTTCCAGCTCCACTCCACCAACTCCACCATGTAGTAGCTCCACCGTGGAGTTTGTAGAGCAGGTGATACTGTTTGGCACACAGCCTAGCAGTCCAAGAGATGGAACCGGTGATTAGAGAGTGGCAACATGGGTAATTGTTCCTCAACTCCATGTGGGAGTACGGAGGTGCTCCAGAAAAAAAAAGTGGAGTTGGCCCTCAACTCCACGTTTTTTTTTGGAGCAGAGTTCCTGAAGCTGGAGGTGTTTAGCAACGCAAAGCTGAAGCGGAGCTGAAAAAATAGGAGCAGCGTAGTCCCAAACACCCCCATAATATACTTTTACAATAATCCATTTTTTCGGGTTCGTACCGTATTTCATTAAGGAGAAGATAATATTTTGTTACATGTTTGTGATTGAACTGAACTCACCACCTATGGCGAGGAGCAACGCTGGCAAGCTCAGTTCATACAGACCCAACACATTTGAATATGTATAAATATTTATACTATTCTTTTTGTAAATTTAGTCAAAATGAAAAATGTTTATTTGTTTTAAACCTTTTTTTTTTTGGGTTGGTTTGTGTGTGTGTGGGTGGGTGGGGTGGGGTGGGGGGCACAGCGAGATAATAGTGGACGCATCTGTGGAACTGAACTTGAATTCTTATTCCCAGGAGCACACAAGTTGCTGGTTTTGTTGGCGTGCCTATGTTTGCTTCAATAATGCGGATCTCTGCCGGGACGTTTGTGGCTAGTGGGGGGATAATGGAAAGTGCAGTATTTTATCAAAAAGAAAAAAGGAAAGTGCAGTACTTGCTGCAGATAGCAAAGTGTGAAACTACGGTATTGATGTAGAACCAGCTTGGTAACTTTTCTGCAGATAAAAGCTCCCTTTTGCCCTATGTCACCTTTTCTTTTTCGAGTCTACGTGTACGGCGTACCCGCTGATAGCGGTAGGAGGATTCATTTATGAGTGCTAATGCACGAAACCAACTTAATTAAAAATGGGGCTGACAAAATTAGTGGTTCTACACGTCATAGCTTTCTTTTGTTTCTCTTTTATGTATATTTTACTATAGCAGGCATGCACGCGTATTGCAACAAACACATATATAGCTTGTGTAATTTGTTCTAATACGTTTTTGGAATGACACTTTGTGCCGTGGCTAGACGTGTGTTATACTAACTTGCATGAGTACTGGTAGTGGTGGAGCTAGAAATGCGAATTTTTGTTGTTATGGAAGACCAACAGTGCAATTTTTTTTGTCAAAAATTGGTTGAATCTGAAAATTGTCAATGGAAAATACCCCAGCTTGGGAGAGTTTTGCCCTCTACTACCCCCCCCCCCCCCCCCCCCCCCCCCCCCCCCCCCCCCTCTGTCCACAACTGAGCACAAGTCATGAATTTGGGTCACCGACGACACAATAAATCAATTAGAACTCTTATCTACCTATAATTCACGTGCCATGTATACTATTCTTAATAAAATCGACCATTACTCTTATGCTTGGGCCAGAGAGTGTAGGGACACATGAGCTGGGGGAGAGAGTTAGAGCATCTCCAATGGTCTTTCTTAAAATCACTTTCTAAATTATCATTTAGAGAGTCATTTGAAAAAAAAACGTTCTTTATATCTTTTCACTCTCTAACAACTTATCTATGTCTTATGCACTTTGGAGAGCCAATCCCGTTCTCCGAAATAAAAGATGACAATATGAGAGGGCTTTTTCACAAAATAGCTATTCCTATCAATACAAAAGGATATAAAGAGTCACTTGGAGTTGCTCTAGGATGAGAATTCAGATAAGATAAATTTTCGCTCTAGATATAGATTTTATTTTTTCTAGCTAATGAGGTGTGTTTGACATAGATTCTGGTCCAATCTGTTTCTCTTTAGAAACATGAGAATCCCTACTGACTGAAAGAAAAATGGTTTCTATAGGGAATCCCGACCGGATGATTATATTCTGAGATTAAAAAAAGTAGAAATATTTCTCCGGTCTCTTATAGAAACCATGAAAAGAAACACCTGTTTGATAAGAGAATCGAAGCCAGACTGTCTCCCTTCAGCAGAACAGCTGGTTAGACAGAATTGGCCGGGAGATGAGCATTGCAAAGTGTGGGCAGATTGAGACGACTCAACACATTTTCTTTAGTGTTTTATAGCAAATTACTGCTGGTGGACATATCATGATGCACTCTTTTGGTCATTAACGCCTATAAATCTGCAGCAATTTCTCAATCTTAGTAGTGGTAGAGGGGGTGTTCCTAAACCCAGGATGATTTTTTCTTTTAGCTTGCATATGCTGGAGTCTTTGGTTAATTCGAAATGACTTTGTTTTCAATAATAAAAGCATAACAAGCCCTGATGTTGTGGTGCACCGATCCATCATCTTTATGCAGAAGTGGAGTATCCTATTTAAGGAGAAGGAAAGAAGCTGGATTTCGAAGACAGTGGAAAAGCTATCAAGACATTTGGCGCTAAACGTCCAAGATTAGTGGTGTAACACCTTAATTGTGATCGTTTTGCTATGATGTAATCTTCTTTTTCAGTTCTGTTGAACCATCTTTGTTAGTTGCTTTCTGGAACGGGTTCTGTTATGAGGGGACTGCCAAGTGCACATTCAGAACTGTTGCTTGTAAGCTGGTGTTCCCAGTAAAACATATTGCTTTCTATAAAGCGGGACCAATCGGTCTTTGGTCTAAAAAGAGAATCGAAGCCAACTTCTCTTCAAAAACATCTCTTAAAACCGAGCCCAT